>NW_005054622.1:37075-43324 GCF_000277835.1 Geospiza fortis
TTACAGTTGCAGTTTGGCTGGGCATAGAAGACACATAGATGCCTCTGAATATTCCATGCCTGAATTAGAGAGCTTCCTGATGTGTCCTTTTTTGCCTTTTTAATTTTATTTTTTATATGGTGATAGAAATGTGGCAAGTGGTATTCAAAGCACTAAATCTGAACATTGTAAAGCATATTATGTTGATTGTCCTGGCATAAATTTGTTTCAGCCTCAGGCTGGTTCAGGAGGCCAGTTTTTCTTCTTCATGGGCAACATTTGGGGCTAGAATGTAGCTTCAAGGTTGCAGCTGTCTGGCACTCCAAAGCAGCTCTGGAGAAAATAATTTTCATTGTCAAATAAATCAGTCTATTATGTTTTATCTTGATAAATTATTGAAAAGATGCTACTGAAAGAGGAAAGTAATAATGAGTGATATTTTGCTAACAGTGACTTAGAAAGTGAGGTAAAATACTGGAAATAATCTCAAAAGCCTTTGCAGGAGCTTGGAGATTTGGGTTTATAAGTAGGCTTAACACATGTTCTGAAATGTCCTGCATCACAAGACAGTTTAAGGTTTAAGTATAGCACTTTATGTTCATGATCTGAGCATTGGCAGAGGGCTTACTAGGTTAAAAAACACCTGCACAGGAAAGCAGTTGAGATGTGGCACAAAAGAATTCTCCTGCTGGCCACAAATGGAGGAGGTGACTGTGTGAGACAAGATGATAAGAACACTGAAGAACACATGACATTTTCACCTACATTATGAAAACAACTCTCTGGAACGTTGTGGGATTTCTGGACATGATTAGTAGAGATCTATCAGAACATTTTGTTCAAATTACTTCTAGTCAGACAGTAATTGTATTTAGAAGCAGAACAGGAGATTAATGGGTTTGGAATGATCAGACAATAAAACCAAAATTATGTAACTTTTTATTTTGATGAATATTGCCATAAAATAACTCCTCTATCTCCTTGGCATTTATTGTTTTAGCATAAAAGTATTTCCAGGGTAATATATTTTCCAACTTTCATGAAACATATACCTTTGGGTTTTCAGAAAATAGAAGTAAAACCATTTAACTGACATAATTCTTATAAATTCTTATAAATTCTTATACGCCTTTCTTGCTGTCTCCCAAACATCAGATTTTAGTCTAATAAATTCTGCCAAGTTCTTAAAATAGATGAGTGGATGGCAATAAAAGTGTTAAAGAAACAGGGAGCCAGTCAGACACTCCAACCTCTCCCTCTGGCTCTTGCACAGCCTGTGGACACCATGGGGAAACTGCTGGTTACTGGGGCATGCAGATAGTGTGCTATTGTTATTCAGACTGTTTCTTAGTTCCTTGTATCCACACAGCATCTAAACTTTGCAGCTTCTGTCTGCTTTTCAGATATATGGCTCTTTTATAAGCTTTCCTCCCCTCAAATTAAAACTTCATTTCCCACCTAAATTAATACAACATCTTTTTTTTTGCCCATCTAGACAAATATAATTTTTTCTTATATGTTACTCCAGGACATCTATTGCAAATTCACATTTTCTTAAACCACTGAAAGTTCTCTCTCTGTTTGGATCCCTTTACTGGTTTCTGTTTCTGTATCCTAACAGATGTAGCTTAAGCATATTCCCTTTTCAGGCCCTTCACAGCCAATCTCCATTTTGGATGTCATTTTTGACACTGTCAAAATAACCTCTTGTCATTTTTGATTTTTGCTGGAAAGTTCTATTCCTGCTTCTAATGAGCCCTGGCCTTGTCACCTGTTATTTCCAACAGTATGTTAATTCTTCCTGTTTTTTCATGTTACTGCTTTTCTATGGAAGGACCTCTCTAAAAGTCAAATCATTGCTTTCCTGTTAGTTTCTCCTTGGGATTCTCTTCTGTGCTAATACCTGCAGAAAATCTGACACCTCCTCAGCCAACAGGGTGATTCATGTAATTTTCTTCTCTAAAGCCCTCTTATATCTGATTTATCTTTCTTTGCAGTGTTTAATATTACATATCTTTCTTTGGCATAGCATTTTTCTTGTTCTGTTCCTGGTTAACTGGCTATGATCAAGACTAAAATTTCAAAAGTAGACAGACATAAGCAAGAAAATTAGAAAATAAAAGGAATTAAATACTGAAACACACACATACTTTTTTCACGTAGGAATTATCAGCATTTCTAGAAGTTTTGGAAGTGTCATTTTGAACATGGCATGAGAAAATTTCAGTGCTGAGGATATCACCAGAAATATCTGCTCTTCAGATTTGAAAAGGGAGGTTTGCAAAACTATGATTTAATTGACTTCCATTTGTAAGTGCAAACAGTGCCACATCCTATCAAATGGAAGCAGGATAAATGCAAAAACCTAAAAATCAAAGCAAAATAATAGTTCTATGCAGGTACGAGAATACCTTCATTTTAATCATAAGGTTTTAATTTTTCAATTTCCTTAGCACTAAAGGAGCCAGATAAATCACCATTGTTTTTTATTTACTGCATTGTTTTTTATTTCTGTCATGCCTCATAACCATTTCCCAAAGAGCAGATGAGTGTGTGGGCACATCAAATACTAAGCCAATGCACCTGAATGCCCTAATATTCAACTTCATAAGCATAATATAGTCCAAGCTCCACAATGATGTAATTGACAGCATCACTAGAGAGCCAAAGAAAATAAATGATATACCAGCTGATACTCTTAAGCCAAAATATATTCAGGAAAAATTCTTCAAAGCCAGATCAGTACTGCAAAATGCATTAATTATTAGTAACATGTCAAGTAAGTATTTGCTTTGCGTCACTACACATTAAAAGTAGATCCACACACTATCGGCTTCCTCCCATTTTTCACTGGCAGTCATGAGATGTTACTTTATGATTACATTAATTTTACTTGTTTGTGCTGTTCCTCTTTAAAAATGATCACCTGGACTAAGTGCAGTCATGTTTTTTGGTCAAAATTGCCATGGCTACAGCTCCTCTCTCCCAGTCCCCTATCCTTATCTCTAGATTTCTTTGAGTGCTTGCATGTTGAGTGCACAAGGTCACTTTGCCAGTGTGCCATATTCCTTGCCCTGGGACAGCTGCTTCCATGCTCAGCCCTGGCAAAGAGGGCATCCCTTTTGCACAGGGAAAGCAGCACTAATTGAGGTACTTAAGGAAAATCTGTGAAGAAAATGTAGGCATTTGTGGCCTTTAAGCACCTCAGGAAGCTAGAGAGAGTGTTTGTTTCTTTATCTTGGAGTTGGGAACATCAATGATAATTTGTATGCTTAAATACTTTTTTTGGATCTTATCCTTGAACACATTACAAAGGCCTGAGATTTGTTTAATCATCTTTTATTCTTTAGTTTCATAATATCTCCAAACAATTTTCCATTACCCTGTTCTGTGAAGCTCATCCCAAAAATATTTTTCTTGGCTGACAGCAAAATGAAGCAGTGTAGCTGACATCTGTCACAGATTAGTGGATTGAAAAATTACAAGAAACAAATTTGGTTATCTGTGCCTAGTACCATTTGAGATGTCTTTTCTTTGTGACACCAGCTCAATTGTGCCTAAGGGTTTCCAGCTAACTAGCAACTACCCAGGAGCCTTCATATGTCTGTAATGTTTTCTAAAATGACCACAAGTCAAATATGCAAATCAAATCTATCAACCAGTTATTGTGGAACAAAATTTCTTTTCCTTCTAACCAAAAAATAATTGTCAATGATACATTCATTGTCTTAATCACGTGACCATCCCTGAAGAGGTCAGAGCAACTTGCGCTTATCATTAATAAAAACACAGATGAAAGCATCCACTCCCCAGTAAATGTATGGGCATGCAAGGACATGCAGTATGTAAATGCAGGAACATGAATCATTTTTTGACCTCAAGGAAGGTTTGCAGGTTCCTAAAGCCATTCAAATTCACACTGATGTCTGAATAAGAGAAGGTGTATACACAATATTGAAGAGCCCTGGTTTGTTCCTTTTCCTGAGCTAGTCCTAAGAGAAAAAATGCATTTCACATTTCTGTGTTATGTCTTTTTATTTGTGTTTGGCTTCTTTTAATTTCTATTTCATAGTTCCTAAAGAAAAAGAAAAATCTTAAAAGAACCCCTCTCATCCTCTCTTTTGTAGAAACTCCATGGATTGCTACCAGAAAATTGGTTCACTACTCTTATAGACTTAAAAAATCTTTCAGTAATATTTCCCAGAGTGGTAAAACATGTATTTTTCAGTAAAGTAAGCAAATATAATATGGGACACACCTAGGGCTCAGAGCTGTTGGGTTAGAAGCCACTGGAATGACTTTAAGTATGATTTAAGATCCTTGAAGAAAGGAGTAGCTGAAGAGGGGCAAACATTCAAATATGATTCAACAAGAAAGGACAGCCCAGAATGGAACATATGAAAGGAAGGTACTCAGAGGGGATAGAAGAAGTTAAGACAAAAAATTACAAGGGGAAAAAATCAGCTTGAGGTAATATTTGAAAAAAGCTTGAGGTAACATTTGAATGAAATTGATCTGAAATCAACAAAGACCTCTCAAGACTTGTGTTCTTTGACTTTGTCTTGGTAGCAATCACAAGAGGTGTGATTGGAATTGCTGAAATTACTTTGAGAAGTATTTCATTTCAGTTTTGGTAAAGAAAAAAAATGTGTACTCTAAGTATATTGAAACTTTATATAGATCCTGCTTTAGAATCACTTGCATAATCCTAATTTGATGTCAAATACAATTGATAGGATTGATTTGGGATGGGATTAGTTGAATGTGAGTTTAGCCATTTGAAAATAAATATCTACCCCAAGCTGCTTGTATAGGCTCTCCATACTGTCAGTGCAGCAGACAAATAACTCCAGAGTGTGATTCATCCTGTCCTGAGTTTGATGCCTAAAATAAATGAGATCAGTTACCATTTGAGGTGTCACTCCTTATCTCCTGAATATAAGTAGTGTAAACATTCACTTTTACAGTTAAGTCAGGAGATAAATTTCACTTTCTCAGTCTACATTAACTGGCATTAAAACAATCATTTTTTCCTAACTGAAAGATTTGTGTGGTTGTCAATAGCTGTTTAGAATTTGTTATGGTCATAGAGAAAATAGAATATATTTTAACTTCTATTTTGTAAATAGTTCATTAGCAGCAATAAAAAGAAATGTTGGGAAATTACTCAGCTTTCTAATGAAGTCACAAGCTTTATTAGAAAGAACTTCCACAGTATCTTCAGACCAGTTTAGCAAGTAGGATAAGAATTCAATTTTATAATTTTTATATTCATATACATTCTGTGCAAGAATCTTATACAAAGAAAACCATTACCCATTTTCTATTGAACTCTAAAATACAACTCCCTGTTACATGCTGCATGAGACATTACACCTGTTTTTGTGACATGTTCTGTGAGATAGGACATAAAGTTCCTTTGCTTTATTCTGTCTGCTTTCTGTTATTTAATATTATTTTCATTTTTTTTTAACACAGAAAATAACAGTGTCAAACATTGCTTGGTGCAGGATTTCCATCTTTATATATACTGGAAGAGAGTAAAACCACACCTTCTACATACTATGCCTTGGCTTTTAAATTGTTTTTCATTTGTTTCCCTTTTTTTTTAATACCCATGGCATTATATACAGGGATTGGTTTTAAAACAGTCACAGTTGTGGCTGTTTCAAGTAGCTTCAAGGTATTTGTGATGTGTGCAACAGAGTTGAGCCGTTATGGTTCTTAATATTTTTAGACAAAGAAACATCTATTACTTTAATTCTGGTCCCAGTGATTTAGGCACTGATGTACCCTGAAACCTTCCACACTTTCTCAGGAGAATGTGACATACCTAGGGAGTTTTAGAGAGTCAGCTCCTGCAGTTTAACTGCCCACAGGTTTGTGTAGCAGCAAGAGCAAAGACTTTCAGGGATACAATCTTGGATTCATATCCCATGTTAGGTCTGCAAAGTCCTTGAACAACATTGAAACTCGTGATACTGATGGTGTGACATCAATTATGCTTTCCTAAGTCCTTCTTCTGTGCTGTTACAGGATTCCAAGACAGTTGACCTGAATCTGTAGCTGCTTTTATATCTAACAATAAATTATAAACACAAACATTGCCTGGAATGTTTTGGAAGAATCATGGGAGGACCACAAGTTACTCAAAAGCCTGTAATTCAAGTAATCTGCAGATGCCGGAAAAACTTTCCAGATATGTGTGGTTAATATTCATCATTATGTGCATTTTTTCCAATATGACTGAACAGCTTTTATTCCAGTCTT
>NW_005054622.1:43362-66085 GCF_000277835.1 Geospiza fortis
GTGAACGAAGTGTGCTTTGTAAGCAGTAAACAATGAATGTATCATTGACATCTTCCTTTTCTAAGTGAGAAACACTCTTCCTTTTCTGAGCCCAGTCAAGATCCACTTGTCATTTATCTGCTGAGAACCATGGCATTCCCCTTCCTAATTTCTACTAGCTGTCTCTGTTTTGCAAATCAGGCCTCAAAAGTACTCTCTGGCAAACACAGTGTTATTTGTGGCACTGTCAATGTAATCTGTGATCATTTTTGGGTTTGTATATCTTTCCTTACAGATATATCCATATAAAGATGAATACATAATGCTGTTTTCTTTAGAACAATGGTAATGCACTAATTGATACTGCATGGCAGAATGATAATAGTTGCCAGGAAAAATGGTCTGAAATTGCCAGTAAGGGACTATGCAAGAGCTGGAGCCAAAGCAGAAGCACAGCTGAGTAAGAGAGGACAATTGGGGCCAGGGACTTCTGGGGGAAGGTGGGGACTCCCCATGGGGGACCTCTGGGGCAGGGCTTAGCAGGCAGAGCCCATCCTACCCCGCAGCCAGGAGCAGGACAGCTGGGGGCATTGGTGCCTCTCTGGGGTGGTGATTGGCTGAGGATGGGCCAGAACGGGGCCTGCCAGTGATGACTGAGATTGAGTTCAGTGAAGGAGATGAGGTTCAGACATGGCTGCAGGAAAACTAAGCAGGAGGATGGGGGCCACATCTGAGGCAGCCCCAAGGAAAGGGGCCAAGCCCTGGTCTCCAGCTCTTCCTTTGCAGCAGAACAAAGGGGTAGGGATGCACTCAGGACAAGTCCTGAGAAGGACTCCTTGAACAGCTGCTACCAGTGTCTCTATCAACAGGACCATGTATGGTATTACTGCTTCTAGAATGCCTTAGATATGTGAGGCATTTTCTTGGCAAAGAGTGAGACAAATTTTGGTACAATGTGCAAGGCAGGCCATTTCTTGTAGCTGAGTGCTGTAGGCACAGTTCCTCAAGCAATGGTCTGTGGCCAAGCTCCATCTGCAAGGCCTTGCCAAGTTGCCACCAAATGGGCATGGAAAGGAAAAGGTCATCAGCCACATAAGGTTCCTGTGCTCTTGGCTCATCTAAATTTGATACCGATTTGCTGACTTTGTCTTTCTGCTGTTAAGACACCATCTGCAGCCAGGCTACATGGGCATGAAGGAAAACCTGGCAGCTCATTCTGAGATGAGGAGGAGAGGAGCCTGGAGGCAACAAACCCGTGCATCTTTCAGTTTTCTTTCTAAGTGCTGCCCAAAGCTTCTGGCCCCTGTGCAGTGCAGGCCCTGCTTCTTGCTCCAGCCATTGGTAAAAGCCTTGTAGAACCAGCGACCCACTGGGACAAGGTTTCTGATACTAATGGGAAGATGAAAACATGGACGAAGAAGTAACAAGAGGGACATGTCACTAGTGAAATCATCTGTGTAGAGAGAAAAATTCAGTGCCTTGCTGCTGTGTCCAGTGTATAATATGTGAAAGGAAAGAAGTGAAGGTATGTTTCTGAGCTCCCTAGAAGCACTCAGAATTCACAGCTCCTTCTCCTATCTAATGTCTGTCAAAGTGGCACATCCTACCACACAAGAAGACGAAATCTGAGCTCCCCCAAGGGCACCTACTGCTAGATTACAGAACTCTATGATTTGGTTAGAAATCAGAAATAGTAATCCAGCTGCTAGGGAAAAGACATTTTCCCTATGGGTAGCACTGAGTACCAGTTCTTGGTGCATTCATACCCAAAGGCAGCTGTCATTCAAAAGCTCTCGCCTACCAAGAAACCTTACTTTGCAACTAAGATCAGCAATTGATATACTGAAAAACACTCTTCAACCTTAAATTGGAGAAGTTACTGCAATCCAGATGCCACTGTAATTTTCACATTACCCAAGTGAAAGCAAAATATCTCTTCCTTCTGCTAAGCAACAGAAACCACACAATTGAGAAAAATAACTTTAACATCCTGCATTTTTTAATTAATTACAGCTGATTGACTCATTTGTATGTTTGGAAATTTAATATTTTGGTCCACATGGAAATATTTACTGCATAAAACAAAGCAATAAATATTTTTTCATCATATGGAAATGCTATACATTTGTAACTACATAAACATGTTTGAAGAGAAATTGCTTCTGAGCAACTATTTTGGAGCTCTGGCTTGGGACTTTGAATCTTTTTGAGAAGCAGCTGTTTTTAAAGCATCCCTTCTCTCCTCTTCTCCTGGTAAGTATGTATATTGAAAATATTTGCTTATCACAATGTAGTTGTTAGTTTGTTTTATAAGTTCTGCAGAACTTAAACTGAATCACTTGAAGATCTAGAGTGAATTGTTTTCCTAGTGTAAACATATATATCTGCTAACAACAAGGTAGAAACCAATCCTTTTAATGATATTTCACCATGATACATCCTCAATATTCTTTGCCCAACATCATAATGAACCATTTAAAGTAAAAATTAATTAAATAGGAGCACAAAGGGTAGATCAGTGTTGGAATCCTAGGTGGTAAGCAATCACTGCTCCAAAGCTCAGATGTTCCTTGTTCCCTTAGAATTCACAAGCTTTCTGGCCAGCAATAAGCTGCCTCTGGGGTTTCTAATTAATAAGTGCTGAGACCAAAGGATACCAGAAACAACCTGGTATGTGTTCATTTTTCTGATTCAAATTAATAAAAAAAACTTCCAGTCTGTTAATTTTGTCCTTCCAAGTTTAACATTGAATCAACTGTTTCTGTCTGAATCATTCAAGCTTTGTGCCAATATGAATATCATCTGTCTCCCTCAGCTGGCACACTGTTGGCTTAAAAGCATAAAGCTGGCATGCAATCTGTATCCTGTATCCTGAATACTTGGGCTGAAATTGTGTACCCAGAATTGATTTTTCATTGGATATATATGTTTCAGGGAAATAGCAGTACACAGAACTGGTGTGCGAGACATGAAACCACAGATACTTCTGATCTCTGCCTAGCTTTAAGTTCTGTCGCTTTAAGTTCAAAAGATAAGCTGTAGTCTAGTTTATGGATTTGGGCTAACTGTGTAGGAAGTTTAACATTGACTTCATGGGTTCACTTTCTTCTACACAAAGAAGCCCTGTGATTAGTGATAACTCTGTGATTCTGCTTGAACTCTTAAAAACATTTGGCCTTTCACAGTTTCCTGACAGAAGGCAGGCATTTTTGTCTGTTGTATGGTAAAATAATGTGTCATTGTAATGACTTAATTACCCACAAAGCAAAGTGATGGGCTGACACAATGGTCATAAAACATTTCAAGTCCATTTGGGAAAAAAGTATGTCTGGGGAAAAGATCAAACAGAAGCGTGTTTTCTCTTTCTTTCTTTCCTTGAAAATGCTTATGATAAATGAGACTGAGAAGACCTTACAGTATGAAAAATCTTAATCTGCTGTTTCAATTACTAGGTCTATAAAGTGAGTATGGGATGAGATTATTATGTCACCAACTGAAATAGAGGAATATATCAGAAAATCTTATGCAATCTGTACATAAAAGCACAAGAAAATGTGTGATATCATCATTGCTACTAGTTTGCAGAAAATGAGAACTAAAGTTCAGACAGAATAAAGCACAATGTACAGTATGATCTAAATGAACACACTTGAACCTGAGGCTTGATAAAGCATACGCATTACAGAAAGCAAATGATAAAAGAGTTCAGTCAGATGCCTTTAATCTTCTTTTTGGTTTTAGCCATTTCTTTTTTCACACTATTGATTAAAAGCAGCAAAGAACACATGATTTGGCTTATGCCTTTTAACTTATAACATTAGAAGAGCACTATCATCTTTGGAAGTTATTTTGCATTCACATTATGAACATTGCTTGAATTCCTATCTGTACTAAAATGCATGGCAGCTTGGCAGTTCTCTTATTAACTTCAGCTGGGCCAGTTTCTCCCCTTTTTATATACATAAGGAAACTTGAGCACCAACACACAGAACAGTGTCAAACAAAATGACACATAGAACAAGGAGCTTTCTTGGAACTTTAATTTCAAGTAAATAGTAGTGACCTACAGGAGTGTGTGCTCCTTTACCTGCTCAAAGATATCAGTCACTATATGTTCTTGGTATTTTTGATCCATATGCCTTTTCTACAGACCTTCCCCTGACTTCACTATCAGTTGGCATTGGTATGCTGTATCTGACTCAGCAGATGCAAATCTGACAGGAAAATGTATCTTAATGCTGCAAAGCAGTGGACAAAAGTTGATGGATGGATGTGCTGAGCTGCCAGGGCTTGCCTACCTTATACAGCAGCAAGTTGATAGGTTGGAAGCAAGGAAAAGACCACGTCACAGAATTTTCTCCAGTCAAATTCTGGTTTTTTATTGGTGGGCAGACATGAAGTGTGTTTAGAGATTACACAGATATTTGTCCTTTTCCTGATAAAATACTAATCCTCAAGTAAAAGAATCACAGTTAAAACTACATACTTCTAAGTGGAACACAGGGCTTTTGACAGTAATTATGATTTTGCCATTAAGGCAGCTTTACCTAAGTGCTTGGGCACATGTTGAATTTCATGCAGATGGGTAAACTTGTTGAAAACAATAAATCTATTAGGTTTTTATTTATTGGCTTATATGCTTTCCTGAAATGAAATATAACATGGAAGGAAAAAAAGGGGCAGAAGATGGAGATGTAGTAGAATTAAACATACAGAAACATCACTCAAAGTTATTGCAGTCTACTGTGTCACTAATACTAACTTTATACCCAAGATCATGAAATATTGTTCATGCTGGGGCATCTGCACTCCATGTATTGCTAGCATGCAATGCTGGGGTGGAGCACTGCAGTCATATTGAAGAGTGGCTGGAGAAGTGGAGAGAACAAAAGAAAAATGTCCATTACAAAACTGAAGGAGGAGGGAGACAGTTGTGCTGTCTGCCCTTGCTTTTAATAATGAAATTGTGTGTACACAAGGGTACACAAATACTGCTGGTGTGTGCCTCCTTTCTGTAATTCAATACTAAAAAAAAAAAAAAAAAAGTACCGCAGAAATGTATGAGCAGATTTTCATGAACAACAAGTTTAAAAAAAGAGCAAATTGTACCTCCCAGGCTCTGTGTTTGTTGTCATATCTTCCTCTCTGGAAAACACATGAACTAGAAAGGTGTGAGGTCTGCAGCTTATCTGCTGAGTATAGAAGGTGAGAACATTTGTGATGTTCAAGCACAAGAGCTATTCTGGAAGAGTAACTCAAAAAAAACCACCTTTAACCGGCATGCAGACAGATTTTATAGATGGCATAGAGCTATAGATAACAAGGTTTATCAAACTTATGGGCAACACAAATATGTTATTGATGATGGTGGCATGTTCCCATTTTGCAATTTATATAAAAGCAAACTCACAGTGAGGGGGTGAGGAGGCTCCTCAATAATACTTAGAGTAAAAAGCCCAACCAAATCAAACACAAAAACCAAATTGGATTTTAAAGCAATTCCACCACTTAGACCTATGTGATTTAGGAAATTGGATTGCTCTCTGAAGGTTCCCAGAGATTAGGTTTCTCTTGCAAACCAAGTGCTGACTGCAGGGCAGTTTGCAGAGAAGACACATTCCTTCTCTAGGAAAAGTCAGGAGATTTAATATGCAGCCAGGGCCGGACAAAGCAAAAGCAGGTGCTCTGTGCTAGAGAAATGAAGTGGGGGGAGATGATGATTTATGTTTAGAAAGGTTAAATGTTTTTTTCCAGACTTAGGAATGTTCTTTTTTTCATTATTATTACTTTTAGTAAAAGGTTTCTGAGAGGAAAAAAACCTGTGGTTTCAAGAGAATTTTTTCCCCAAGACATATTAAAGTTGTGCAAGAAATCTTTATATTTTTTTTTCTCTCCAAAATTTAGTTTTCAAAATGGAAATACTTGCTTTTTATTTCTTCACTCTACTCAAATTATGACACCATTCATGTTCCTGCTATTTCTTGGTAGACACATGAGGGAAGCCACAGGCATGGTACTTCTGCATTTTACCAATGTGTAGTGCCCCTGATGTATGTGGGTATTTGATCTGTGTAGCTATTGCTGTGAAAAGCTGCATTAAATTATTCTTTCCCACAAGCATAGGGAATACATTTTTTACTCCTTTTTTTCTTTTTTACCCAATAGCAAATTCCAAAGTAGGCCTCAATTAATTTTTATTTATTTTATTTTTCATTCTATTTACATGCATGCATGCATACATTCACAAAAACTCTATCCCTCACTTTCTATCTCATTTTCAGGCTGGGCTAACCTTTTAAGAAAAAATATTTTATAGAATACTAAGTGCTTACCCTCTGCATAACTGCTACTCAGTATAATCTAGACTAGTTGTGGGGGAGAGTCCTACATCTCTTTAAAGCATTTTGATTTATTCTATTGAGTTGCTTCATTCATTGGCCGTGTAAAGTATGGAAATGTTCTCAGAAAGAGCTACTCCTCCCTTCCCATTGATGCTGCTATTTTCTGTTCTCCCACAAACCATTGAAGAACCGAAGGAAAATAAGAAATAACAGTGAGTCTCTCTCCCCTCTTATCCAGAGCCTCAGAAACTGAATCTCTTTTGTCTGGAAAAACCAAACTAGTGTGTTACTTTTCTCTGTGGGGAGATTTAAGGTAGCGTAGAATGACTATTTAATTTGCTTTAAAACTTTTTTAGTCCTAGTCACATTTGCTATTATGACAGTAAAGACTATGTCTGTCTATTTTCGTACCTAGAGCTGGGAAACCTCTGTGAGTCCACCTTTCTAGATCCAAGTGAAAAGATTGATTTACATTTTTCCTCTGTCATTCCACTAAAAGTTATAGAAAATGCTGCTACCATGTTATTATTGAAGCACCAGCCAGGTCCTTCAACTGGCAGAATGTATCTTTTGTAGCATAATAACATCACTAGCGCCATGTGAGAAACTAAATAATTAGAAACTCTGATAATTCCTCACAATAGAATACAGTTACTTATTTCACTCTCTTCCACTGAATCCTTTTCTCTATTTTTTCACTGTTTGGTATTTGTGGCTTATTTGGATTGTATGGTCAGACAGTATGGCAAATGGCCCATGAGGAGATTGGGTTCTGTTCAGGTCTGTGAAATAACATGAATGTTTATCTGGCTGAGATGGTAAGATACAGGGAGCCTTATTCCACTCAGCAAAAATATGAGTGGAAAGAATGGGGTTTATTATTTCCTTTCCATGTCTACATAAATGAAGTCTTTACTTCCTGACATGGCATTTCTCAAAATATGGGGTAATGGTACATACCAGGTTGACTCAGGTAGAACATCACTGCCATCCAAAAATGACATTGCTTTTCCAGTAGGCCAGAGAAATATTTCTTCAATAATGCATAGCAAAATAAATCTTTTTATAGCACCTATTTTATTAATGGGTTTTTCCCACTTCTAGTGCCTTACTTTTTTTCTCTGCAATTTTCTCTCTCCAACTTCTCAATCTTTCCTTTTCTGCCTATATTTTATTTTATTTTATTTCTTCTGTAGATCACCACTTTAAGGAAACATCACATGCTGTTCATGCTGAATTCAATCTGAAGAGATGACCTGATGGCTTTTGTGCTGCAAATCTTACAATTACATAAGGAGAAGTTTGTAACTCACCTTTCCTTTCAGTCACCATCATTGCTATTGAGGAATGCCAGCATCAACCTTTCCAACTGGCTGCAAAGGATCATAGCTCACAAGCAGCTGAATCTTAGGACTGCAGTAACAGAACAGCTTCTTCAGGGGAAAAAAAAAGAAATTTCTTTTGCTGGTGAAGAATGACCTAGACCTTGTACCTTTCTCACATATTTGGTCTACTCATAACTTTGATCTTTGCATCTCTCCTGCACATTCCTCTCCCTTTGCAAGCTTCTGAAAACTGATGCAATTCCCAGCAAGCTTCTTTAATTCCTCCTCAAATAGCAGCCCCAACTCATAACATTTTCCTTTTTTATTAGAAAAAATAGGATTTGGGTGTTAATCATGTGCAGGGCAATGTGGCAACTACAGATAGAAGAACTAAGAGCAAATGAAGGAAGGGAAATGGAGGAAAGTAGTGCAATGGTCTTTTTATTAGTGCATAGGCAGGGAAGGTACTTAAGGAGTTGCTACTTTCTTAATGTACTTTCCACAGCTCCATATAGCCTTTAAAATTATTCTGTGCACAAAACTTGGACAAACAGCTGGAAATACAGAGGTAACTGTATCCAGTATCACAGAAAGCACTGCAGTTACCCCAGGCCCTGCACCTACAGCATGCTGGTTCATATATCAATAACTCTTGGTTCCTGTTCGTGTCCCTCAGGGGTCTCAAGATTCATTATGCAAGTGCATGCCAGCATCACGGTTTCAATCTCATTTCAGTGTCTGAACCAAAAAGAAAGCAAAATGAGTTTTAGACACATCTAAACCCCCAGACTTTTCAAAAGCCAGGAAGCCTTTTGTTAAGTGACCAAACTACTACTCAGGAAGCAAAGAAAATCTGCCCTCTAAAGACCATGTTTGTGGGCTAACTCTCAAAATGGGCTTAGAGGGATGTGCTTAATAAATAGCACATTCTAAGTGGAATATGGAGATCCAATGACATCAAATGAAATTGCGTACTGCTTTGTAAGAAAGAAATCTTTCTGTACTTTTTCTGTACTTCTGTAATGCACATCAGGTTCTTTCCTCAGTTGTAGTAAACTGACCCAGCCTTGACACAGTCACTAGAGAAAAGCCAAATTAACTTGTACTCAAGATTTTAAATGGGAAAATTCTCCTTCTCCTGTTTGCAAATTCAGTGACTAGAACAAAAAATGCTGGTTTGTATTTACAATATTTTTTCAGCAAAATATAGCACTTGAATATGCATTTGCCTCACTTGACATTTAAGTTAGTGTAGACAGCTTTAGCTGAGCTTATCCAGAACACAAGTGGTTCTTTTTCCTTACAGCCTTCAGGTCATCTAGTAGATGGCAGTCACATATCTTTCACTGGCTGTATCAAGGATATTAAGGAGCACTTATTTGCTAGATTCAGAGAGCACAGGTGTTAGTTTTGCTTTTTTTCTAATGAACCATTTTGTTTTCTTCTTGGAAAGGGCATCCAGGGTTTAAATATAATCAGTCCCTCCTCAATTGATTTCAAATGTTGAGGTTCAACGTAACATGAATTGAACCACTGAACTGTACTTCACCCACCACAGATTTTCTTTGTACTCCTATATTTTGTCATCCCCTAAGGCTATGGGATACAGAACTGATGCCGTACTGCACTCCTGGCATAGTAGTGTGCACTGAAGTGAAACATATTTTATGGGTCATGTAAACGGAAGTTCTCATTTCCCTTGGAGACAGTGACATCTGGAAACCCTGCCCTTCATGTGAGAAGGATCTCATCTGGGGAGAACTAAGAAGCTGCAAGTGTCATTTCTGCATATTGTCATTTTCCCAGCAGGGAATCCTCTTAGCGTTAAACAATTCACTTCTCAGACTGTTCTCAGAGGTGTTTAATGAGAAGTAAGTACTGTGCAGGTCCAAAAGCATTATTTTATTTAATTTCAAAAATTTTATTAGATCTACCACCATGACATGTAGAACTGAGAGAAGAAAAGGAATCAGAAGTAATCAAAAAGATAACAAGAGAATAAGGCAAGCCAACAACACGCTGCCTGTGAGGACTGGTTTGTTCTGGAAACCACTGAACCAACCTCAGATGATTTCTTTTGCTAGTTTTGAGTGCTAAAGAGAAGAATTTCTTCTGACAAATCAGGTGCAAAGCAACTTGGCGAAGGCAAGGAGCAATTCAAGGAGGGAACAAAAGAACAGAGAGAGTCATTACAGTCATCACTCATGCAGACAGAGAAGAGAAAGTGAAGGGAATTTTACTGTTGTCATGTACAGCATCAATCACTGCATGTCAGTAAAGACTTCTTTGTGCCAAATCCAAAAAGCTAGTCAATGAAAAAATTGCTTGTACTGTTACATCAGCCAAAGAACCCCTATATGCAAAGAGAATGCTTCACACCTTTAATTCCTTCCCCAGTCAATTTTTTTCAGATAGGCATCTATATTTTTTTCTGCACAGTTGTCAAGATTTTGCCCAAGATTTCTGACACAAGCCAATGAACATTTGACTAGATGAGTCTACTCCCTGCTCAACTTATCGTCCATCACTTTCTTGGACTGAGGAAATAGTCCTAATGGAATATGTAAAAAAAGTAGTCTCATATTTCTTGTCTAAAATATTCCAGAAGATTTTTTGCAAACCATGACAGAGAAAGGAAATAGCTGATGGAAATATTTTTCACAGTTGTCTAACCACAATGTTTAAACATACAGTTATGATAAATATCAATAACATTTTTCTCAATTAAAATATGCATTACATAACAACCAGGGGATTGATGTACTCACACTATTTGCAGACTTTCGACTTTCCATGGTTTGTAATTTTTAAATTACATGGACTTGAAAGAGCCATGGGAATTCCTCAATGGCTGTCTGACTTGTTAGAACTCAGAGACAAATGATATGTTTTCTTAGAATATCAAATTTCCTTCAAGACACTTCTAAAAACACTCAGAACAGATATAGTGTCAAAATTTTATGGTCCTAACTATATTTAAATAAAAATTATCTGATCTTTGTTATTCAAGATGTTTGAACACAAAAGCTGCTACCCAATGTAATAGAAACTTCAACTTTTGAAAACAAAGAAATGTAATTAATGTACCTACTCTCTTCTCTTCTGTCTCTGTAGCACCCTCTTTCACAGTACATCCCAAGAAAACATCTGAGGGGCATCTGGAAGAGTTATGAAGAGCTTTTTCTACAGGATCTGTATGATGGATCCCTTGACCACACAACTTAGTGACATGTGCCTTGTTTATATTCAGCTGTGTTTGTCGGGAAGTATGCCAGGATAATTCTAGCTAGTTCATCAGTGTTAATTTCCTTGGAAAGCAATTCTAAAACTATATATATAGATCTTCAAACACTGAAAAAATCTTTTGTGCCCAGAAATGCAAAATTGATTTTATATGGTTGTAGCTACATTATGACATCTTTGTATGCTCCAAGCTTTCAGCTCTGCATGCACATACCAGATGTATGCATTTTAACAGGGGAAGTGATGGATTCTGCACCTGGAATGGGGCAATCCCAGCAGTATATGCACACTGGGGAATGAGAGGTTGGAGAGCAACCCTGCAGAATCCTGAAGGGTACCTGCAGGAGCCTGGTGGTCCTGGTCAGTGGCAAGTTGAACAAGAGTCAGCAGTGCCCTGGCAGCCAGGAGGGCCAACCCTGTCCTGGGGGGCATCAGGCACAGCATCACCAGCTGGGCAAGGGAGGGGATTGTCCTGCTCTGCTCTGCACTGGGGCAGCCTCACCTTGAATATTTTGTGCAGTTTTGGGCACCACAATGTAAGAAAGACATTAAACTATTACAGGGTCTCAAAGAGGGCAATGAAGATGGCGAAGGGCCTTGAGGAGCAGCTCTATGAGGAGTCGCTGATGTCACTTGGTCTGTTCAGCCTGGAGAAGAGGAGACTGAGGGGAGACCTCACTGCAGAACTTCCTTGCGAGGGGAAGAGGAAGGGCAGACACTGATCTTTTCTCTGTGGTGACCAGCAACAGGACCCAAAGGAATGGCCTGAAGTTGTTTCAGGGAAGGTTTAGGATGGCTGTTAGGAAAATGTTCTTCACCCAGAGGGTGGTTGGGCATGGGAACAGCTCCCCAGGGAAGGGGTCACAGCACCAGCTTGACAGAGCTCATGAATTGTTTGGGCAGTGCTCTCAAAGATATGGAGTGATTCTTGGGGCTGTCCTGTGCAGGGCCAGGAGTTGAACTTTGATGATCTGAGTGGACCCCTTCAAACTCAAAATATGATATGATTTAATGTAATTCATGCTTCAAACAGCATCCATGCAAATTCTAGGCCCTTCCTTATGACCTCATGTATTCTCATTTTTTCATTTTCTTGGAAAAGAAATCCAGCCTGCAGGCCAGAAAGTAGGCATAACTCATTTCTGTCATTGCCTGGACTGGACAGCCCATGGCTCAGTGTACAGATGCACGCACATTCCGTACAGTTGTATGTGACCATGGGAAACTTCCCACAACACACCCATTGGCAGGTGGCAGGAATCCTGCAGGCTCTCCAAAGGCACCAAACCTGAAGTTAGGTTACCTGTCTCTTTGAGCCTCACAGACACTGAGTCAGTCCATGTGTGAAGCTCCTTTGCTACTCAAGACATACAAAGCCTCAACATGAATGTGTTTCTTCTTTCAGCTCATTTTCCTGGCTGGCTTTGAACTTCCAACTTAAACCTTGAGAAAGTTTTTATGTGAACTCCTTCCCACCACCTCTTTGCCTAAAAGGCCATGGCTATTATGTGCTTGACACATATCCAAAAGGTCTTCGTTCATTTTTGAAAAAGGTTGAGCCAAGGTTTGAGGCTTAGTTGTACATAGAAAATGAAGGATCAAGTGGCTTTGTGTGCTGTTCCATGGGTACGGGAGGGGGGCACTTTGGAATCAATTGCTTAAATAACCTTGGACCTGGGACACAAACCCTACCTTCAGCCTCAGGAGTCCAACAATTTTCCAAACAGCCAGTGTTATATGTGAATTTTGGAGTCCTTGGAATAGTCATCTTTGAAACAGTAAACCACTGTCAATCCCAACTCTAACTCAGTCTTTATTCTGGCACTGTTCCTGTTTCATTCTGTGACATTTTTGACTAAAGAATGATTAAAACTGAGTAGGGACATCAGAATTTGTTCCATACACCATAATGCTGAGACAGTGCACACTGCTGTGTCAACTACAGAAATGCATGTTTTCCTGGCATGACTTCCCAGTTTGATGTAGAGCTTAGTGACCTCCTCCCACTCCCTGCCAAAAGCAGCTGTAATGAGGAGTTACTTATGGCTGTCCATTTAAGTTGAGAAGTTCTTTTCATGTTGGTCTCTAGGATACAATTTAGTAGCGACCATTTGAGACTTCCCAAGTCTCATGGGTGAAAGAACCAACAAAACGAAATCTCCTATGTTTGTGGTGCAAGAAACATCAGACATTTCACCTGTAGACTTTACTTGTAGCCGAGCATTTTTATGTAAGCTGAATACATAGAACTGACAAGAAAAAAATGTCAGGCATGCAAAATGTTCCTGAACAATATGAAGGATCAGCTTCACTTTGTAAGCAGTTTTCTATAACTTTGTGAAACGTGCAAGCGCTTTTCTGGGATATCTAAGTTTTCCTGCAAGACTCCTTCTACTTCTGGAGGTTTATACAATGAGGATCACTTTTTCTCTTCATGTTGCCTGCTTGAAATATGGAATGGGTATTTACTGTGGATTTTCTTTCAAGCTTTAAGATTTGTATTGATGCCAGTGCAGTTTGCGTCTAAAATAAGTCCAAATTAGTTTTTTAATCAGTACAGAATTCAAGGATGTTTTTGTCAGTTTTTGGGTTGGTTTTGTCAGGTTTTTTTTCCCCCAGCCATTCTTAACTTCAACCTTTTGGACTAGGCAAAGATTTAGACATAAATTTCTTATTAGAATAATCACTCTGGTCTGCCTAGGAAATGGTCTGCCTAGGAAAAATTCCTTGATCCTCCCTTCCTAGGAACATTCCTACACAGTGAGGGTCAACTTCTATTTCCTGCTGTCATAAATCTCTCCTGTTTGGTTAATATTTGGTAGTGTAGATAATCTGATGCTTGTGGATTATCCCAAGGGTCCAGTAACAACTGCTATATATGTGATAGAAATGTCACAGGCAGTGTAGATATCAACATTTCAGCATTGCGGCAATTTGATTCTCTGTTAGCTTTTAAGTTTTTCCTAAGCTAATACTCTCAATTAATTTTCTGGTTTTGAGGCTGCCCCAGAGATATTTTTTTAGAAATATTGAGGGAAAAAACTTGAGAAAGTTGTTTATAAGGTTGGAATGAGCACATCTTACATCTGATATCCTCAACTCATATAAAAACCATCATTTAGAAGCAGCTTTGCATGCCAATTTTTGGAATAAAGTATCAAAATTAAATTAAAAGAGCAAGAAGCAGTTTTACTTGGAAATGCTGAGAAAGTAGTTTGGGAATTGCTTTGAAGATCAGATCAGAGTAGTCAGGAGTCAGGGAAAGTAGTGCTGGTGAGGAGATAGAAAGACATTTGGGTACTACACAAGAAATGAAGGCAGGAAGGACATCATGTGATTGGTGTCACATATGGGGGACAGATAATGGCATTTCTTTAAGAGAAAGACATTGGAGTATAGTAGCAAGAGAATAAGAAATGATGTCCAAGAGAGATACTGACTTGATAGAGAATTCTTATAGATAGTTTTAGCACCCTCACTGCAGAATTGAGCTTTTAGGAATTTGAATTCATGACTCCCAAGAGATATTTGTGCGAAACCTGCAGGAAAGGGTTGGACAAGGGTTATCCTTGTCCAAAGCCTACATCATTACTCAGCCATTGCTTTTCCCACTCTTTGGTATCTGCAATTTTTGTCAGAAGTCTGTACTGATGACCCAACCTGTGGGCAAATTTTTGACATGAAGCAATTCCTGGGTGTTTTCATTGGGTCATGTATTACTTTTAGAACCTCTAAATAATGAGGTGTGGTACAAGAGCTGGAATAATTTGCACTTTTTACCCTTCCAGCCTGTCTGTCTTGGTTCATCTTGCTCTAATAGAACTTAGAAGGTCAATTTCCTTTAATGAAGGAAATTAACTCCCCTTCAGAATCTGAGTCCAGCATTGACTTAAACACCCAAATCTATACCTGAATTTAGAACATTCTCTGCTTCTGTGTTATGGACTTAGTGTCGTCATTCATTCACTTGGGGATTTTAGACATTGCTTTTTTGTTCTTCACTGTTAAATTTCATTATCTGCATTTTTCACATTTGTTCTTTTGGCTACATGTTGAATTGTGAGAGGAGGTACAACTTGGTAGTCAAAGAACAAATTATTAACTCAGAGATTAAGCAGGAAAGACCCAAAGGGCCTTCAAAATGTTGGATACACAGCAACACGAAGGAAAAAATTGTGTTCAGGCTTATCAGAACAATGTGTGCACCCTGACAATTCAGTCATTTACCATCACTGCAACTTCTAAAGTCATGTTTTGTTAATTTTGGTTTTTGGTAAGCATTTTGGATCTTGTTCATTTCAGACTAGCTTTTAAGAGGGGGAGAGTCATCCTCTGGAAATGCCTGTGTCTCTCTGTTGACCACAGAAAGACTAGAAGTTGTACAGCTAAGTGTTGTATAACCAGCTTCTGAGTTAACTAAGAAAAAAAATATTTTTATAGTTAGAGCAGCTCTCAATACATCACAATTGGAATTTTCCAAAATCTCGGTTTCCTATTTGACATTTTTTCTTTCTCAGCAAGCATAGTCTCATTAGTTTTAAAATTCTTCTTCCATGGTGCTGTGCCATGACCTGCTTACCACTTTTACAATGCACAGACGTACACCAAATGTGCTTTTTATCATGAAGACAGATGACTAAATGCAGTTGTGAAATAGGTTGCCTATAAAGCAATCCAGTAAAGATCAAAGAAGATCTCGGGCTGGCCTTCTGATATGAAAATTCTAAAACACATTTCCTTTTGGCTGTGTGTTCAACCTAACACAGACCTCAGTGATGCAGAAGTCTGATGACATTTTAATTATATCTGGGACTGAATTTCTAATAAAATCAGCATTCTAACCAGTCAAGCCTCAGAAAACAGCTTTCATTGTCTTTTTTTCAACATAAATTGAGATAATTTTCTTTTGCGTTCTTCCATAGATTTGACTTTTGGAGACTATATGTATATATAAGGCAGTTAGAAGCTACTGATTTTTTTTGGTTAAAACTAATCATTGTAGATTTATAAGCCAAAGTCAGACTGTGTCTTACCAGGAGAAGAAAACAGTATTGTATGCTTAAAAGATAATAGAAACCCTCTTAACTGAGACAGTAGCAATGGTCAATGAGCAACTTATACACCTATGGCTACACTACTCACAAAATTAGCCAGATGTCTTTCAAGCTTGTTTGAACTAAAAACTTTTAAGTTTAACTGTTTTTGTCTCTCTGTGATGTGTTGAAGCTGTCAGTTTACAGATCGTATCACGGTAGTCTTCTAAGCAACACATAACAATAGAGACATAACTCAAATTTACATCCTATTTACACTGGAGTGCTGCATGCCTCTGAGGAGAAAGGAGGGTGGAAAGAGAAGTTTACACTTCAGCATAAAAAAGCAACTCTGTGAAAGCCACTTAGGACACGTGGTGCAAATAACCTCATCCTCTGGTTATGTGTCATCCATCAGCTCCCTTCAGAAGATGGTTTAAGAGACTGGAAGCAGTATTTGGCTGAATATATCCTACTCCATATAAGGAATCCCAGGCTGGATAAAGAGATTGCACCACTTCCATTTACAGAGTGAAATGCATTCTTTTAGAGGTGGTGTCTAGTTTTACTTTTCAACCCAAGAGGCTAAATTACTGATTCTAAACAAAGGTCAAGCAGCTAGATTTTTATTAATTACTAACAACTTGATTTCCAGCAAAGAGAGAACCTTAATCTAATTTTGGATTAAAATATCTAGACACAACTAATATTCCACTAACTTACTTATACTGGAAATGAATCTGAGAAAATCACAAGAGTACTGAGAAATTAAGAAAGGACACAAAACAGGACTTAGTTAACCATCTCTGATGATGTAAAAAGTAATCAACTTTTAAATATCTTATAAACTGCCACAGAATTTAAAATCATAAATTTTATTACATTGAAAATGGCTTCTCTTAACATGTAAGAATGTGGTCTCAAGGGGACTAACACAGGTATTAGTTATTGAAAGTTGTAGCTACAGTTTTTAGTGAAAGGTTGATGCAGGGAATATGCCTTAGCACTTACTTTTTGTGTGAAGAGAAATGCATAAACAGTTGTCCAGGAATGTTTCTTCAAGATCAAAATGAACAGGACTATAGACTATCTAGTAACATCTTAACACAAGTCATATGTTGCCAGGCACAGAGAAAACTGAAATGTTAAGCAAAGTCTTAAAGTCCTTAAGAGGAGGTACTCCAAACAACCATGTTGTTTTTCACTTAGTATCCAAAATTCAGTTGCAAAAATATCACTTCTCTGCAGAGTTTTATAAAAAAAAAATTAAAAATAACCCCTCATAAAAGCCTGTTTCGAATGAATTATAGAATTACATTTCCATAGACTTAAACTATAGGAACTACAGACTCTGAAGGTGTGTTCAGTTGTTTAAAAAACAGACTCAGTCACTTGTTTATTTGAATGTGTGAGCCAAAGTATGATTTTGAGTGTCTGAAATAATAAATAAAGAAATATAACCAGCTTTATGTAAAAAACACTTCAATACTTCTGGGATGCAGACGGTGGTAGTTGGGTACCTCCCTGTGCCACCCTCGAGTACATTAAAGTGCCACGGTAATTCTAGGGCCCAAAGGAAGGAGAGAGCACTTGCATAATTTAACAAAATAATTGATCAAAATTACATTATTTAATTTGGAAGAAAAATATGGTTGACTTTTTCTATCTCAGTTCTAAGAGAGCACTTGTTAAGAAATTTAGTAGGAAAGCTAGTACAAAAATATGTTCTCTCAGACAGAAACTTAGTTTTCTTTGAGAGCAGGATCAAGAAAATAATTAAAGGCTTTTCTGAGCAAAATTTATATTCTTCTGCTGACATTTATATTAAGAGTTTGTCACTTATTGTCTCAAGAATCTTTTCACCATAGATCCATCATAGATGAAATGCAGTAGTAAATAGAGCATAGTAACTCTTTTTATTGCAGTAACAGTTATAAGAGAAAGATCTTCACTGTGGGTGGCTGAAGAGAGTATTGCAGAGAGGTCCTACAAGGGGTTCTTCTCACTGCAGCCATGTTCACTAGTTGCATATACCTGAAACAAAATACCAAAACTGCTGAGGTCTTCAGATTACATAAATATTTGACGTGGTGTCCCTTAAGAACACACAATTTAATCCAATGAAATATGAGAATATAGGAAACGGTGACTCTAATCTTTGTAAAGGGACATACTGCAATAGTTAATTGAACAATCCATCAAGAACTACAACAGGATTATGAAAAAGCACTTACATCTTGGACACACATACATAGGCAAATACCAAGTAGAAAAGGGAAAATATTTTTATCACATATTTCACTGGAAAGCTATATCTGCTTCTGGAGTTCATATTTCAAAAATATACATGAATTTTGAATACAAGAAGGAAAAAGAAAAGGGTGAAAAAAAGGGAAAAAATAAATTAATAAAGGGTATTGAAATCTGAGGTGGAAGAAAAGGCTAAACTCCCTGAGTCAGATATTCCCAAAATTTACGTCACCAAAATATTTCTGCACCAGGACTTTGAAGGAACTGGCACCAGAGGTTCCAAATCCAGAAGTATGTAATTTGAATCTGTCTTATCTAGGAAAGCCTCACAGGAAATGGGTAAAATTAAAAAATAAAGGAGGAGAGCAAATCAGATCTCAGTAAAGCACAATGAATTTTAAAATACTGAAACCAGGAGCAAATGAAGATAGGGGGAAAAACTGGGTAAAAGCAAGATCTATTTACCAAAGAAAAATTGTGGCTTTTATGCTAACACAGACCTTGTAGAGAAGGAAAATGCAAAACATCTAATTCTGCAGTTGTTAGCAAAACATTAAGGCCCAATGGCAAATGAAGAATTATCGGTTAAATTGCAGGAAATAAAGACTGCTACAAGAGTTGGAATTTTGAATGAAGAGTCATCCAGGCTGGCAGATAAATAGCTAGGAAACTGCCTCAGGCACAACTTTTTCTGGTGGCTGTTATTGAGCTGATGGTTTTTGGGTAGAGTTTTATAAACATGAAAAGGATTAGACCTTTAAGTGGGCATAGAAAAATGAGGAATAACAGTACAAACAATTAAAATTAAGTGAATAGTTGCTTGTTTTCTATTTCATTTTTGAGGAAAAAAAAGAATTAAATTCAAATTAAAAGCATATGAAAGGCATTCTGCTGTATTTGAACAAGGGGTGTCTGATGACAGGATTAACATGCAGTATATATTTAACCAAAACAAAAAGAAGTAAAGCTACATATTTGCACCCAAGCTGAGTCTGAAATTCAGCATCTTCAACATAGTGTAACACAGGGAAGTTACCAGGTTTATGCAATGGATACATCTTTGGACAGTTACACACTTGTGCTCACACAAATGCAATAACAGAACCCCACACAAACCTCAACAACATGCAGGATTCCACCACCAGCGACATGCAACACAGGATCACCCCAACATCTGCAAATCATTCATCCAATTGCAAAAGTGCCACAATCATCAACCCTACTTCTCTTTTCCTTATTGCTGTGAACCATACAAATTGCCATCCAAATTTGAGATGCATTATGTGGTTAGCTGAAAGAAAAATTAGAAGCTTTATGCTCAACAGAGCTTTTCTTGAAGTAGAGCCAGCTTTTTTTCTTGGGGCTTCATAGAAGTGAACCTTGAGAATCATAAAATAACTAACTAAAATGCAAGACAATAATAAATACTAACTTGCCTCTTCATCTGACCAAGCAGCATTCCATTGCTGTGCCCCCATTTCCAACACCTCGTTATAAGCATTCATGGAAAGGAAAGTGAAGCAATGCTAAGAAAGCAGTATCACTTGGGAAAAATGCAGTTAATTTCTGTGCAGTAAGTAAACAAGTAAAAATATTAGTATCAGTAAGCCATGTATAGGTTGAATTACATCTCTGCTGCTTAGCTTATCATTTTCTTATTGTCAGAGAACAAGTATAGAAATAGCAAGAGCATGTTTCATAGCCAGGGGAACAAATTGCAGTTTCCTTGTAGTTTATCACTAATGTGAAGGCAATTAGTCCTTAAATAGAGCAAAACACAAAGCTAATCACAAATAAATAAATAAATTAAAAGCTAGTAACTTGCAAGAAGTGGCAAATCTGCAATGAATATGTGTGAAGGTACATGGATTTGTTCCTGGTGTATGTTGGAAGGAATACTTTTTCAGCATTCCATATGATTAAACCAAATTGAGTAGCCTATGGTTATCATCAGAGCAAATTTCTCCCTGTTCCCTCTTCAAGAACAGAGATAACTACAGTGGAACACAGAACGTAACAGCAAAACTTACTTTCTTCACCTTTAAACTCTTTCAGAGAATGGTTGAAGTTATTTAATTCTATGTGGATGATGTCTTTCAGAGATATTTCAGAGCAATATGGATGTTTGTAAGCATAAGTACCATAAAAGGTCCTGCTTTTAACATGTATAGCCAAGTATTTGTTTGGGAAGTGATGGTGTGCTAACTGGGGAGCATGAATGCTGCCATCTGACTCCTCTAACCATTTACAGCAAAGCAAGATGAGTTGGATTTTAAATAGTTATCAACAATGCAAGTAACAGCTATATGACCACACCCAGATTATTAATGTGCTAGGGGAAAATGTGGTCTGAGTGTGGATGTTCTTAGGAGGGGAAAAAGAGGCAAAAACATATTAGAGTAAAAAAAAATAATATGGGAATTATTTGTTCAGCTTTAATCTTCATAATCATTATCAGGCCACAGCTTAATGATGTTCTTTCTCCCAGTTAGAGACACAGCCAGCAGTAGCAGTTTCATGAATTGCCTTCTTTCATCTCTTCACTTCATCCTGTGGGACTCATGGGACTCATGACTCCATCTGTGGGAGTTCTGAACATATGGAGAGATATCAAACCCCCAGACTGTTCTCTGTGGCCTTTCAAAGTTTTTGCAATCAATTTCAACTCTTTTCAGTACAGTTTTCTTTTTTTTTTCTTGGCCTGTTGGAGCTTTCTTCCATTCAGTTTCTCTACGCAGTTATATTTCCCAGTCTCTCCAGACTGTGGGAATCCCATGTTTCAGGGACACACTGTACCTGGTGAGGCCATATTTTGCTGCCAACCAGCCAACCTGCTGTGCCTATAGAAAAATGGGGCCCAGGAGAAGAGTTCAGACACCCAGGCCCTTGCTGGAAGGAGAGAGAAAGCATAGCAGAGGCAGCACCCTTGGTCAAGGGACTGCATGTCTGCCAAGAAAAGGGGTCCTCTCCTGTGTTTGCACCTTAAGTCCCCTCAGGATGGGCTCCCAACAGTCAGTACATGCAGCAGTGGGAATAATCCACATTTCACAGGGTGGTTGTGCAGGTAAGGCAAAGACCCATCATAATTCTGATGAAACAAAAGTGTGGGTCTCGTTGCAATAAAAAATTCTTTTTAGACGAAGATCATTCAAACATTTGTTATAGCTCATTGAGCTCTCAGTAAGCATTTGGCATTTTGTTTCACCTAGCTAAATGAAAAGAAAGTAGGTCCAAGCCTTCAAAAGTAGTTAGGCACTACATCCTCCTGAAACGAATGGCATCTGTTCCCCCAAACAACTTTTAAAATCCAGCTGGACCACTGAAGTCATAATTTTAGTTGTATTCACTTACCCCTCAACTAAAGCTACTGTCAACTTCAGCATGTTTTACTTCTAAATATGGATTTAATCCAAATAATTTAAAAGCTTGGAGATTGGGTTGGCTTTGAACATATGTAGATACAACAGACCAAATCCCATTCCACATACAGAAAGCACGGTATTGGAAATATAATAAAAATTATAATATTACAGCCTGTAAGGATAATCTTAGTTGTTTAAAATTCAGTGCTTTAGTGACTTTTTCCTGTTGTAACTGAAAACATCAATACTTCCATGATAGAATGTGAAACTGTGTAACAAAGTAGAATAAAAAAGGTCTTTGGGTAATAAATCTGTCCTGAATCTGGTAAAAGGTTTGGGGTTTTTTAAACGCAGAGCAGC
The DNA here is from genome assembly GCF_000277835.1 of Geospiza fortis. Lineage (NCBI taxonomy): Eukaryota > Metazoa > Chordata > Aves > Passeriformes > Thraupidae > Geospiza > Geospiza fortis. The sequence continues at coordinate 65,256 of NW_005054622.1, forward strand.
AACTTGGGATTTACAGAGCACTTTCAGTGCTCATTTACACTGCACTTGGTAGAGGAATGTTCCTTTTTGGAGGCTGAAAATACTTGGCACTCTTAATATGTTCAGCAGCTCACGTGGGGAGAGAGTACAAAAATTCTGTAACATGGTTAAGGACACAGTTAACTGTTTGTAGATGGATATTTGTTTTGTCATATGTACTGCAAGAACAGGGAATAAAAAGGGTTTACAGATCCAAGTTTCTGACCATGAGTTAAGAGTCTTGGGTTCCACTTACATATGGCTCTTTCCATAACTTACTGTGTGATACCAGTTAAATCATGTAGGAACCAATGTAGCAAAACACTCAGACATGGATTTAGCTTCAAACTCAGAGTCTTCCTGCCGAAACAGTGCACAAGTTTTTGCGTATAGCCCTTTTTAAACTAAAGAAGAAGTTTGCAAATGGGTGGTAGCAGTATTTCCCTCTTTGACATGTTTATTGTAACAGCATACCAACTGGTGCTTGTGCAGTCAATGGCCATTTGTTCTGACAGAATGCATTAGCATTTGTATCTGGATATATTTTATACCTGGAAATTACTTAAGGAAGGTTTAAAATAAGCCCAAAACACTTCTTCCTCTGAAACAAAGAGCAGAAGACTAAGTACCTGATTAGGTACCCATTTTTATCTGGCACCAGAACTTAAACTAGAGCATACATAAAGCTATGTCAAAACTACCTCTCTCCCTCATCATAAATGAATTCATTCTCCCTTGTGTATTCCATTCCAGGACTCAAAATATGCATTTAGCTGAAGTACTTACGACAAGTTATCAGAGGAAGCACTCAG
>NW_005054622.1:66137-68810 GCF_000277835.1 Geospiza fortis
ATCTGAAGTTACCTGTTTCAGTTTTGGAAACCTCAATACTGTGAATTATGAAAATCAAATTCAACCACAGGAAGAAAAAAAGAAAAATTCTCCATAGCTTTTTGACAGCTTTTCTGTGAGAATGATTATCAGGTGAAATCCAGGACTGCAGGATAAAACCTGAAGGATCTTATCATGATCATGAAACTAGATCTATTTCAGCTAGTGGGGAAGCTTTTGTCAGAAAAAGAAAAAAAAAAGATCAGAATTTCACCCAGAAAAAGTCACAGAATTTGTCTTTTGGATCATGCCAAAAGCACAAAGTTTCAATTTTATCAGAAAAGCAGTTAAAAAAAAAAAAGCATGTAAAGCATATTCCACTTTATTAGGACTCTTTCTAATGTAGGAGAGTTCAAGCCTTCCACAAAGTCAAGTTAAGTCAGAAAGTCAGTGAAAAAGTCCTAGGCAAAATCATGGAGTATTTGATGAACATCCATCAAATCACAGTTCTTTCTGAGACAGTGCCACACCAGAATCTTGGCATTCCCCAGTGATTTTCAATGTACAAGTGTACCTTGTACAATGTTTACATGATCCAAAATGGGAAGTCCCAAAGGCTAGTACAAAAGGAAAACAGAAACCTGAAAAAGGCAAAGGGAGGTACATAAAGAGATGAGAAGTTAAGGACCTGTGCCCATGTCTGATATGCCAGTATGAAGCAGTGAAAGGTAAAATAATACAGAAAAACATCAGTATGAGATCTTCTGTTACCTCGGTTGTGTTCTTGTATGTTAGCAAATCTAACTTTACAATCTCTCTAATTACCATTGTTCACTTTCCCTTTGCACTGAAAAATCAGGTAAATTGAGACACGTGAATGTTATTCCAATGTTTGCATGTGTACATTGGCTCACTGCACAAAGCAGTGTGTGTATTTGTTTCTTTGAGACTTTCCATCAGGAATCTTGGAAAGAAGATGTTTACCTCTTCCAAGGTGGCCGGGGGAAAGTGAGCAAGCAAGCATTTTTATGGTTGTAGAAAGACTACAATCAAACTGTCTCCTCAAAGGTCATCATCCTATATATAAACCATTCAGCTCAAAACAATATGCTATTGATCCTTCACTCCTATAACACTCACAAAGACTGAAAGATTTGCTATGAGGCAGCTGGTTAGAAGCTGATACAATAAAATTTGTCTATTGTTATTTTATTGACTTAAAAATTTCTATTGTAAAAAGGCTTTCCATATAAATGTAAAATAATTCATGAAACTATCTCAAAGATAGTTTCTTCTTGGTCTCTTAAACACTTTGCTGCATTCTCTTCTCCAGCTGTAATCCCAGAGCAGCTTCCTGATGAGAGTTATCCCAGCACCGTTCAATCTAGTGGAAAACACACCACACAGCTACATATATAGATATAAAGACTAAGTCTTAATATAGCAGGGGGAATGAGTAAACCCACTAGAATTTGAGGTTTTGTGAACATCATTAACTATTTTTTTAAATTCTTGAGGTTTTGCAAAACTGAAAACCAAATGTCTTAGGAAGACAAAAAAGCCCTCTCCCTCCTATCTTGGCTCAGTCCCCTGGACCCTGTGAGAAAGGGGAAGGCTCCTTGGCTCCTGCTACCCTGCAAGGCCAAGGCCAGCCAAGTTGGAAGGAGCTTCCATGGCAAACGGAAAGGGAGCAGTGCTTGCATTGGCATTTTCTGCTGTAGTGACAGATTGAGCCTTTTGAAGTCTTCTGAGCTCTGAAATATCAACACCTTTTTCTATTGGAATTTCAAATTGTGATGGGCAAATTTAATGACTTCCCAGGCTCTGTTTTTTGGTTTTTGTGGGGTTTTTTGCTTGTGTGGGGGGAATGTTTTGGTTTTGTTTGAATTTTGTTTTTTTGTGCATCAAGATTTGTGAAGTTTGTCCACCTATGCATTTGACAGGGCTACATTTCTTGGATTCTGCAAGCAAATGAGCCAAATCATGCCTCTTCACACCAGCTGCAGGATTCTTTCACAGATATTCTGCAATCCCAGTTCAGGACTCAGCAGCTGGGATCATGGTCTTCTCCTTTGACTTCCGAAATGTATCCACGTGTCATGGCAGCTTCTGTGTGTAGACCTACTACAGGGATCCATCCTCCTGCTCTCTGTGGAGTGTGATGCCAGAAGCTCTGCTGGCTGCTCCTCAGGACACTGACCTTTAAAATTCAATGGTTTTGATTTGAGTCCTTGCTTGTGGAGATAGTTCCAGTTCTCCTAACATGTCTAGGATCAGCCTAAGAGTGAGGTTTCTTTCACTAGCCCTGAGCCAAGGCTCCCGCCTCAAGGAGCACGCCTCAAGCCCGCATCGCCCTCCATGGAATGAAAAGGGGATGGTTCTTCTCGCGCAGAACAGCGGGACTGAGGTGCTTGGGCTCACTTGAGGAGCCGCTGGCTGACATCCAGAGAGCACTCTGCCAACTGACCGTGGGACGGCAAGTCTCGCCTTTGGGCTGTTGTACAATTTTGTACAAAAATTAAAAATAAAAAGGATAAAAATGAGATAACAGAGCCCTGGAGAAGGCTGGATTTTGCCGCGGTGGCGGCAGGAGCACCGAGCTTTCAAGCGACAAGTGTCCCCGGGAGAGCCGGGCCGGCCGGAGGGGCTGCGGACGCGCTTCTCGCCCGCGGGAACCGGGCTCGGCTCGCCCCG
>NW_005054622.1:69410-76092 GCF_000277835.1 Geospiza fortis
GGTAGCGGTGGTACCCTGGAGATGCCAGGTAGAGAGAGCTCCGTGTAGAACAAAGAAAATGTAGACAGGAAGCGCTGGCCGCATCCCTGAGTCCTTGCAATAATGTGTGGAGTTGGCAGTGCTGAAGTTATTTGGCTGTACCCAGAGAACTGGATTTCTGCGCATTCCGGGGAATGCTTCTGCTCCATTCATTGTGAGCTGAGGCACATATGGAGATGCAATTATGCGGTTTATAACTGCACAGTGCTACAGGGCAAGCCCGGCATCACGTTAAGAGTCACTTTATCCAGCTGTGGTTGGGTACAGAGAATTGTACATACTTTTATATATATGGAAGAGAGTGTTTGTATCATAGCACTGAAAAAGGTACTGAAAACTACCCCTGTTACTCAGAACTGTCATCCAGTTTAGATCCCATTGTCCTCCAAGGATTTTTGGCTGAATATTGTGCTCGAAAGTAAGGATGTGCTAGCAGTAAGCTGTATCTCCTGTAGTGTCATATGGTCTCTATGCCAGCTACTGAAATTTCATTAGGACAATAATAATGTATATTTTCTTTATGCCTTTCCTTTTTATTAAAGACATTTCCATAAAAAGGATCTTTAACTTTTGTAATTCCTCTTCCCTTCATCTGATGTCACATTTTACTTCTGCCATCAAGAACAGACCCAGAATAAGAGTTACAAGAATCAGGCAAAATAAAAATTCTGATTTTATATATATAGTTGCTGTTTATGGCATTTCATGAGGAAAATTGCATTATTTATAGCTGATAAATATAATTTCCCTAATATTTACTACTTTTTGGTTTATTCATAGGAGTTATGCTGAAGAGGAGAGGGTTGTTGTGGCTTGCTATCTTGATAACCCTGTGGGTTTCCTCAAATGCTCAGGGTAAGTTCAGATGCTTCTTAACTGGCTGGATACATACTAACTCCCAAAGTTAAAAGTTGTAAAGAGTTGGCTTACCTGAACTACACTGGGCAAAGTAATCATAAAGGACGTTTTTAGAAGTGCCTGGGATATTTTTGGTAGCTATACCTTGTCAGTGCTAAATTAAGATTTCTCAATAGATCTCAAAATTGCTTTCTTTAGAAATTATTGCTTAAAATGTATATAATCCCATAAATAATTGATATTACACTTTTCTGTGTGGTGGAAATGTATGGTGAAAGTAACATAAACAGAATCACTGAGTGGGATCAACATTTTAAAAAGATAAAAGTAGAGAAATAGACATCTACAGACCAAATATAAGTAGAATACAAATTGGCACAGTGCCAGACCCTCATTTACATTTTGATTCTTGGTTCCAGCAGTCTTTAAAAGGCAAATATCTTTTTTTTTTTTTGGTCCTTGTATAGGCACATGGACTCTCATAATTTGGTTTTCCATTATCTGGTAATCAAAATGTAGAAATTACCTCAAGTTCTTTATCTGATCATATATAAAAAAATATTTAATGAATGAATTGCTGCATGCATCCATGTGTAGGCATATACATACATGGCCTACAGAATATATTTATATGTAAAAGTATGTACCATATAGTGCTATAAAATATGAAGCCAGATATGTAAATGTGTAATGAAAAGTGTTTGTACACAAGAAAAAGAATTTTCATGTAAATGAAAATGTCAGGTAGAAAATACAATTCGCTTGCCTTCTTGTAGGAACTGTTCCACTTGTGGAGGCCAGAAAGTGCTGGGTTTACTCTGCTGGTTCTTAATGCCTGTCATACAATTGCAGTTACTAAGTGTACTATGCTGTTTCTTGCAAGACTTTTTGTAGACACATTGTCACATGCTGTTAACTTTTTCAGATGATGACAAGGAAGAGGAGACCACCTTTGATTTACTTCAAGTCAGTAACATAAACCGAAAGACAATTGGAGCAAAGGTGTTCCGGGGCCCAGACCCCACTGTGCCAGCCTACCGGTTCATTCGGTTTGACCATATACCTCCATGTAAGCCCGAGAAACTAAAAAAGATCCTAAAACTAATACGGCAGAATGAGGGTTTTATCCTCTCAGCCACCCTGAGGCAGGACAGGCAATCTAGAGGCACTATCCTTGCTTTAGAGGGTCCTGGCATCAGTGAGAGGCAGTTTGAGATCATTTCCAATGGCCGGGCCAACACCCTGGACCTTATCTATTGGGTGGATGGCTTCCAGAACGTGATTTCCCTGGAAGATGTGGACCTTGCTGACTCCCAGTGGAAGAACCTCACCGTGCAGATAACGGGGGAGAACTACAACCTCTATGTTGGCTGTGACCTTATTGACAGCTTCATCCTGGAGGAGCCTTTCTATGAGCAGCTGAAAGCAGAGAGCAGCAGGCTGTACGTGGCGAAAGGGTCCACTCGGGAGAATCATTTCAGGGTAGGTGACCTGCAGAAGCTTGGGTCTCTGCTGTGGTAAGAAGGTAACGGCAAGTAGTTTGGGAAGATGCAGTGGGAACAGTTTTGTTGTCTCAGTGCCTCTTGGATTTGACGGGGTCACAGGTGTTCCCAAGCAGACTTTCTTCAGAGTGTGCTTTTATTAATTGCTGGGTCTGTATTGTGTGGCTTTGGGGCTCCTGAAAGCAAGGACAAAGCAAAGTCAGTCTAAATCCAGATAAAGTGTGCAAAACCAAATTTTGGCATTCCATCCCTTTTCCAGATGTAAGACTTCTAGAGATGTTGAGTTTTTGCAGTGATTTGTAGAATTTTTTTGCAAATTTCTTGAACTGTTTTTACATTGAATTAATCTATTCAAATCATGAGAATATGATATTTTTATTTTTGTATTTGAAAGAAGAAGAAAAATAAGAATTTTTAATGAAGCTGAAGCATGTGGTGTTGGTCCAGAACATCCTGTTTTGCCATTTTGACTGTTTCTTTTCAATTTAAATTTTAAAAAGAGGAAAAATTTGAGAAAAGAAATACAACAAAAAGTTTTGATCAGTCCTGTCAATGAAATTATTTTTCTTTTTTGTGGAAAACATTTGAGATGAAGCAATTACAAGCTTTTTGGTTTTCCTATCAAATGAAAGTGACCTTCTGCCTCATAATTTGGTGGTGTGATCTGGCCCAACTGCTTTAAGGATGGCTTCTTTTCAGTTATAGCTGAAGTCAGGCTTGAACTCATGGCTCCAAAAATTTTAAAAAGCCCTTTCTTTCTCATCATGTTGTGTCATCTAGTTTTCAGCCAGAGCCTGACATGCTGGAGTTTGGCTCCATGGGATGACCAGTCTTGGCAGGGACTTCAGAAGTTCTTGCCCACAGCCACTCCATTCCTGCCTCTATAACTATGTTACTCCACCAGTAGTGCTCAGACAACTGGTTCTGAAGCTGTACTGTTTAGTGGCTCACTGAAACAATCTGGTTTTTAATTTTTTTTTCTCTTTGAGGGCTTTTTTCCCAAATGAAATAGTGACCTGTCTGGATTTAGAGTGTTGTCTTAGAGTAGGATCAGCACAATTGAGGAGGAAGTGAGTTGTGGTGCATGGGAATGACTGGCTAAGGATAGAAGTGTGATGGTGCTGGAAAGTTGGCCTTGACCCTATGACAAATCTAAAATTCACTATGAAAATGGAGATCTGAGCTTGTAGCAAAAATCTTGTATTATTGCATGTTTCAGAACATACCTATCTTTGTGGCTTATAATACTGAAATTGTATATAACAAAGCTATAAGCACTTTTTTTTTCCCCCTGTGTGTCAGGTTTAATGCCTTGTAGATTGCTTTTTATGTATTTGCTTATGTCAAATCCAGTCAGTAGCATGGAATTGAGACAGATCAGTTTTATTTATTCCAAAATTGATATTACTGCTTTTAATTGCTTTTTAAAATTATTATTACAGGGTCTTTTGCAAAATATTCAGTTAATCTTTGATACTTCAATAGAGGATGTTCTGCGTAAGAAAGGATGCCAGAGAAGCCAGTCAAGTAAGGCTTTTGTTATCTTGTTAGTACTGTTCAGTTGAATCTGAAAATTAGAAATGTCAGTTGTGAAATATTATCCTAAAACCAGGCAACAGATCGCTTTGAAATGAAAAGGAGACTAAGTTGCTTTTTGGTGGTAATGGGAATTTATATGTTTATATTATGCCATTTCTACTCTCTAGCCTATTATTTTAGTTCAGTTACTTAGGTTTGTAACTCTGAACCTCTGTTTTTAAGCTGGGAAAAAAAAGTGTTGAGCAATAAATTAGTAGAAATGAAAGGGAAAAAGGCACATGTAGGAAAATACGTATTTTCTTACATGAGTTTTCTGCAATTCTTTGCACACAAGACAGGAGGTGTTGCTTCTGAATTCTGTTGCTGACTGTCAATGGGCCCACAAACTAGTTTGCCATTATTAAAGACATTGAATTCCTTGGCAATACCTTCAACTGAAAGAGGCTTTGGATTTGACTCCGAAAGTATTGTCAATCAAAACAGCCTCAGGAAAATAAGAAATCAAAGGAAGAGAGATGGAAGGCATGTATCTTATGGGCTGACACGTGTTCTTGTTAGTCCAGTTCATGCTTACCCTGCCAGGAGGGGAGCACTCTGTGTGTGGGTGTGTAGTGGATTCCCCATAAAAGAATTAGGATTATTTGTCAGATATGTGCTAAGGTTTTGTACTCAAGTTTATTGGAGGTGCTGACTGTTTTACTTCCCAGTGCTTGCAGCTAACAAGAGCTCAGTCAAGAATCAGAGCCAGCTCAATCTGTCAGAGGAATGTCGTGGGTGCACAAGACGGGACTTCAGAGTTTTGTTTGAAACTCCTGCCACCTGAAATGCCATTATTTCTGTTAATTTGCTCAAATATGTGGTATATAGAAAATCAGTTAAGCAGGTTGAACTTAATGTCTGGGTTTTGCACAAACAAGGAAAAAATTAAACGATAGCAGATCTTGACTTCTTCAAAGTAGTACTAAATGTTTTGAAATATCACCAAGTAGAAATGGAATGTTACTATACCTCTACTATGAGGAAGAAACCAATGGGATCCTAAAGGATTAATTGAATTCTTCATGCTAATGCATACCTTAGGAGGAATTCTTGTACAGCTGTAAGCTGCTGATAACCAACAGATAATATTTTTTAATGTATTTTTCTTAATGTATCACCTCTGTCAATTGCCAGATTTTCAGTTCTATTAATTATACAGGTTTGGGGTTTTTGTTTTATCCTTACTGGGAATTATTTAGCAAATAATTCAAATCACAGTGTTTCTCCTTTTACTTTGCAACACCAAGAGAATAATACAATATGGAAATTTCTTGTGCAGTAACAGAAAAGAACTAATAGCACAGTGAGACCATTAAAATTACTTGAGAGGTTTTTATGTGCACGTCAGAGTCTGACATTGCCTATCCAGCTTAATTACATACTCAGGGAATGGGTCAGGTTGAACAGGAGGGCATCATCAGTGTAACCTCCCTGCTCAAGGAGGGTCATCCAAGAGCACATGGCGCAGGGTGTTGTCCAGATGATTCTTGAATATCTCCAGTGAGGGAGTCTCCACAATCTCTGTGGGCAGCTGTTTCAGTTCTTGGTCTCCCACACAGTAAAGAAGTTCTTCCTTATATCCAGGTGGAACTTTGTGTGCATCAGTATCTGCCCAATGCCTCTTGTTCTATTGCTTGGCACCACTGAACACAGCCGGGCTCCATCCCCTTTAGATATTGATACACCTTGATGAGGTCCCCTTTCAGTTGGCTCTCCTTGAGGCTGAACAGGCCCAACTCTCTCAGCTTTTCCTCATAAGAGGGAGGCTCCAATCCCTTAATTAACTTTGTAGTCTATGGTTGGACCCAGTCCAGGAGCTCCATATCTTTCTTGTACTGAGCCTAGAAGTGGACACAGCGCTCCAGATATAGCTGAGGATGAGGAGAGGGGCAGAATGGTTCTTCTCTGCCCATCTCTCCAGCCTGTTGAGGTCCTTCAGCACAGCCCTCTGGGGTATTGGTCATTCCTCCCAGATTTGTGTCATCTGTGAACTTGCTGAGGAGGCATCTGTTCCTTCATCCAAGTCATTGGTGGATAAGTTGAACAAGACTGGGCCCAGTATTGAAACTTGGGGGATGCTGCTAATGACAATTACCACAGTTGAAAAGCCATGAATGATGTTAGTGACCACAAGATATTTTCCCATTTTGATGGCAGACTCGTTGAGCTGAAATTCAGGCATTAAGGTTACATATTTATGTGTTGATATCCCATGACAGCAAGGCTGATGTTACCAATGAAGTTCCCTCAGCCCTAAGGATGCAAAAGGAGACAGGACTGTTTTCCCAATGTATCTTTAAGCCTAATATAGGAATGTGACATGTGGTGAAATGGTGGCTTGGGATTGCTGTTTGGTTGAGAGTAGGACAGTATCTCTGTAGTCGGGTGACTGCTGATCCTTTAGGCAGGATTTATACACTGCACTGGATAGGAAAGATGACAAAAACACACCTAAATAGCAGCATCAATAAAACCCCTTCTTGAGTTATATCAACAGAATGATATTTGCATATGTGAGAGGATGCACATTTTACTTTTCTGGTTTCTCATTTTAATCATCTGGTCCTTAGGAAATTAGCAGGAAGCCAGCAGCAGAGAACTGATTTCCCAGTGATCCCCAGGCATCTTCTTTCAGTCACTGCCAAGTACCAGTAGGAAGTGAGGATTTAGTTCTTTTAATATATTTTTGGTTTATGTTTCCTGCT
>NW_005054622.1:76102-181367 GCF_000277835.1 Geospiza fortis
GCAACTTTATTAATGTCCTCAGAATGTTCCGGTCAAGGCATACTCCATGTTGGCTTGAAAAATATGAAATTAATGATCTGAGAAGTGCTGTGGGGGGATCTGAGAAATCTAGTGTTCCAATGTGGTAGGAAAATTGCATTCTTTCCAGGGAATCAAAAAGCAGCTGAAATAAGCTGGTATGACACAGAGTTCTGATCTGCTATGTGGCTTTCTCCCATACCGTAAATAAAGCTGGACAATTCCTTCAACTTTGGAAAACTGAGAACAATTTTTTGTACACCTTGGCTAGTGGCAGATGTTTCATAGCTAATTTAAAAGCACATCAAGCCAATAATTTTAAATTTGGTTGAGAAGTAATCACGTAATGTCATATTGTGGGTTGGTTCTTTGTTGTTTTATTTTTAGCCTTCCAAATGAATGAAGAATACTTTGCTCCTGTTTTCATTTCCTTTTATATTTATATATAACACTTTACATTGTATGGTAAAGTATCAAATCAAGCCCTTAACATTTCTGAAGATTTGCCATCTTTGGTGATTTGTCAACACTGAATGGTATTGTGGTTTTGACACATATGTTTTATGGCACATGTTCCTGTGCTGATTTTTTCTTTTTAAATTGCTATATCCTTTGCTTGTCTTCTCTTTGGTAACCTTGAGCTATTCCAATGTCGCTAAATCTGGTAAAGAAGTCTTTATTAAGAAATAGGGAAGTATGGATTGCTGTATAGCTGATACCAACTTTGAGTTTCTCATGGAGTCCTTAGAGAAAGTGTCCATGGAATCCATAGGATATTTACCTGATGGAGATTCAAATGCTTAACAGAACACAGACTATTTTATTTAGTTATCCAAGTGCTTTGTGCTTTTTTATTAATTAAAACCATGCATTCTGTTATGTTGTTTTTATGGAATTTACTGTAGACAGGGAAGTCTTTCAAAATTATATTAGAACATGTCCAGTTCTCCCTGTCTAATGCATGCAAAATTCTGTTTTAATTACAATATGCCTTTTGGAGGAGTGTTTGGAGTGGCAAATTAAATAATCTGTCTGATCTTAGCTTGACCTCCATTTCACTTCAGAATGAAACTGTTTTTATAACAGCTCCTCTGAGCTTAACACTGGGCAGTGCAATATAGAGCAGCCCAGTCTGGTATACATTGCATAATGGTCAAATTTGATCCAACAATGGAATTAATGGAAGAACAAGGACATTGACTTTCTGCAAGGAAACTCTTTCTCCTGCCTTTTTCTCTGCCGTAAGGAAATGTGATAGGTGATGAAAAAATCTTAAACTTTTTATGTCTGAGTGGATAAAGTGGGTTTGCTTTGTTTGATACTGCATCCTTTTGTTAGCCTTCTTCATAAATGAATGTGTTGCAGTGCCAACAATTTTAAAGTGAAGGCCATGTAAGACACAGCTTGGCTCTTAATTTTGAAAAGGGAAAGCCTGTAATTGGAACCAGCTGACATCTAACCCCTCTTTTATTCATGGGTATAATAAGCATGAAGCTGTGCCAAAATAGATGTGTTTAAACCCTACCTATGGGTGCCAGTCTGTGATTTCAGCAGGCATCTGTAATCTGTGGAAGAGCTTTGTATATGCTGCTCTTCTCTTTCATTCTCTTGCTACCAGCTGAAGTGAACACTATCAACGAGAGCACTGAAATCCTTCACTTGAGCCCTGCTGTGACAACGGAGTACGTGGGTGAGAAACCAGGGAAGGCCGAGTTCTGTGACCGCTCCTGTGAGGAGCTGGGGTCGATGTTCACAGAGCTCACCGGCCTGCGCATCGTGGTGAACAACTTGGCTGACAACCTCCAGAAAGTGGTAGGTACCTGCAAATCAGGAAGGCTGATGGAGGTCTGCTGTGCAGTGCTCTTTCCTTCCTTATTTTATGCTGGGGTATTTAATAGAGATTTCTATATTGCATATGAACACCTGTTAGTATATTTATGTAATGTCAAGATGTCCTCTTTCCATTGAGACTAGTTTGGTAGTCCTTGAGTATAACCCTTTAATCAAGGCTTGGTTTTCACAGACTGGGTTTAAAAGAGCACACACACACACATGTGCTCATACACAGGGGAAATCCTTCTAAAGGTTTAGAAATTGAAAGCTAGCAATCCCAACCTTGCTTGTGTACTCTTAGTCATTTTACCATGTTTACACCATTTATGACTACCTCAGTAAGTGGCTGCATGGGGTACCTAAACTGCAAGTAAATGTATAGGATTTTTATAGTTGTAGTATGATGGTGATGTTTTGCTGAAGTCTGCCCCTCTTCTTATTCTGAATCATCTAATTATTTCTGAAGAAATTTTCTTAGTATGCCATATGTGTCAGGACTAAAATCTTCTCAACTAAAGATGAACTGTGTTAGAATAAAGCAAAATGGCTAAGAGCAGATTTCCGTTAGTGTTGTGTTTGTACCATTCCTAGAAGAATTGCTGTGCAGGACTGCAATACTTAAGACCATCTTCCTTATGGACATAAAAACAAAATTTTTGATGGAAGAATTTAATCCGGTCGTATCTGAGTTTTGTCTATTTAAAATAGTTTGCTTATGAAATACACAGTTTGTTTTCATTAAATTCATCTTCTAGTCTGAAGAGAACCAAATTATGTGGGAACTGATTGGGCCTAACAAAACAACGAAGAACCAACCAGTTTGCTGGCAGGATGGCCGTGTCTTTGCAGATAATGAAAGCTGGATTGTGGATAGCTGCACCAAGTGCATTTGCCAGGTAAGGTTTTGGAAATACTCTCTGCAGAAATGGAGTTCCAGCTCAACTGTCCATGTCAGATCATATTTACTTAGAGCTTGGCTGGTCTTAATGATGTTTATAAAGTCTCCATGTCCATGATAGAATAAATCAAAACATTTCCACATGAAACTTCCCCAGATGTCCACCTTCATTTACCTCTCTGTGAGCATAAATCAGTAAATTGATTTCTTTGCCTTTAGGATTCCAAAATTGTGTGCAATCAAATCACCTGCCCAGCAGTTTCCTGTGCCGATCCAGTTTTTGTTGAAGGTGAATGCTGTCCAGTCTGCTCTCACTGTGAGTATTTAGCTGAGGAGAAAGATAGTCTTTGGCATTATTTAAAATCACTACTAGTGTTTTTGAAAGTTCAAAACAAGTAAGATGTCAAGGCAGGTAAGATCAAATATAGAACTTGTATGTATACAAAGATCATACAAAATAACTTGGGTGCTTGAAGTTACCCTCAGAAGGATTTGGTCTCTCTTCATTGATTATATTGGTTACTTAGAATTAAGGCGATAACCTGCTTAGCTACTTTGGACATAAAATGTTAAAAGTCATGTTTCCATGACTTCCCAATCATGTTTTACATTTTTTCCCATTCAGAGCATAGGGTGTATACTTACAATGTGCTCTTGATCATGCTCACCATTATGCAGCTTTCAAAGGTGGGGCCACATATCACACTGACCTATATTCTGAAGCCAAAGGCAGTTTGGACTCAGGTTTTGACTTGGTCCGTTCTAGAGATGAGATGGTTTTCCTTCAAAGATCAGCGCTTCTTGCTTCAAAGATCAGTGTGCAAACACACTGCACACAAGTTCGTGAAGATCCAGGATTCTTATCTGAACTAACCTCTGTATAATATTACACCATAATTCTGTAACAACAGTTGCAGCTTGGGAAAGCAAAATTAGAAAAGGAGAGATCTAAATGTTAAAGTACATATTCTGCAGAAAAAGAGAAGAGAATATCCTCTAAATAGGATAATAGAGCAACTTTCAAAGCTGAGCACTTCTTTTTACCTTTTGCTCTGCAGCTGATGACAGTGAGGAGGGCTGGTCACCATGGTCAGACTGGACAAAGTGCTCAGTTACCTGTGGCTCTGGGACACAGATGCGAGGAAGGTCGTGTGATGTCACCAGGAGTGCTTGCACAGGTCCGCACATCCAAACAAGGATGTGCAGCTTTAAGAAATGTGACCATCGCAGTAAGTAATAAATTTGTTCTGTTTTAAAAGCTTCTTTGGACATCTCAAAGCAAGACCAAGTTTAGTCAGGAGAGTATGTATTTGAGAAATCCTATATGCACAATTAAAGTAGCTGTCATTAGATTCTTTGCCAATTTTCCCCTTTCAAATATGTCAAATGTCGCTTTCCTGACAATTTAGTAGGTGTGTACATTCTGGGCTTAGCTATATTAAAAAAAAAAAGATGGTGAGTGATCCTTTCTTTAACATTATGAATTAGTATCTTTTGTTTGAACTCAGTTTGGAGATAACACTTAGTTTGTAAACGTGATATTCAAGGCTGTTTACGTCTGCCATTCAGTGATTTTTGGGCCATTCCATTAACTTAGCTGTGTTTAGGAATATGGTAATCATGGAAGATTTCTGAAAACATCAAACTGCTTTTATATTTAAGGCACTTATAAGGATGGTATTCCAGAAGTTTAGTTAATGCTATTGCAAGTTGCCTGTGATATCCAGGCTAATATAGTACCTAAGGCAATATATGGCAGCTGAGACTGCTAGATGTCCAAATGTGCATTTTGAACAAGTGTTTGTTTCATTGTAAATGTTTATTTTTAAGTAAAATATCTGCCATAGTTGTTAGTCATGTGTTGGTTACTGAAATTCCTGAGAAAGCTGTTGAGTACCTGAGCTGGCATGCTGGGCTTTGTAAGGGAAATGGTGGGAAAGAGATAGGCCGTTCATCAGATGTGGTGAGAGGCTCATTAGAAGGCTAACCTCACAACTGAGCTTGTACTACTGCTACAGGTGGCTGTTTGCTTGAGTTTTGCTCTTTTCTCTGGCAGTACGTCAAGATGGTGGTTGGAGTCACTGGTCTCCCTGGTCTTCCTGTTCAGTTACCTGTGGAGTGGGAAACATCACGCGCATCCGCCTCTGCAATTCTCCTATTCCCCAGATGGGTGGGAAAAACTGTGTGGGAAATGGGCGTGAAACAGAGAAGTGTGAGAAAGTTCCATGTCCAGGTATGTCTGTGATCTTGAATCAAAAGTAACACAGTAATATTCCAGCTGAATTCCTTCTCTTTGTTCAGATCTAAATGACAGTGGATTTCTGTGATGGAAAATACATTTTTTTTATTAGTGAAATAATACACAAGGGTGTTTTGAAAGTGAAGGCAACAATGGAGTCAGAGGTTTTGTAAACCTTCCATGTTATAATTTGGCTTTAAAAATTAGTTTGAGAAATTTCCATTTTACTGATATGTCTCTGCATATCAAAAATAAACCCTTCCTTTCTAAAAGGAAGCTGTCTCTCTACTTGTTAGGAATAGATATAGAATCCCCCAAAAGTCAGGTTTCTTTGATATTTGTGTATACGTTTTTTACACATTGAACACAATTAATTGCTATAATAATTCTCTTATTCTTCTACACTTTCAAACCTTTTCTATAGACCTTTAGTTCCATACACTTTCACTTTTCTTTCATATAATTTTTCCTCCATTTTTTCTCTTTACATATCTAGTGGGCATGGCAGGCTGTTTTGAATTATTGGCCAAAAAATGCCTATGAAGCAGTTGGGTATTTTTCATTGGTTTGTTTCTGAAATATTGTTATCTCAGTGCAAACATCTGCCATCATTTTTCTACGTGCATAGTGAGGAACTGTCTCTAGTCAGGGATCTGATGAAGGATTGTTGTCATTGGAACCAGATGTCCCCACTTTATTGCCTGTGTTTCTCTGCTCTTTTACATATCTTAGTGAATGGACAGTGGGGTCCTTGGTCCCCGTGGTCTGCCTGCACTGTCACCTGTGGAGGAGGAATTCGTGAGAGGTCTCGCCTCTGTAACAGTCCAGAGCCACAGTATGGAGGAAAGCCCTGTGTGGGAGATACCAAGCAACATGATATGTGCAATAAGAAGGATTGCCCAATTGGTTGGTGTTCATTCTTTACTCAGTCTGAGTAGCTATTATTGCTGTTATCTTTTTAATGGGTAATTATGAAGTGACACTACAGGAATCTGCTAATTATACCTTTGTTTCAGTAGAGGACCTTGAACTATTTTGAGTGCTGTTTAGTGGGATTTTATATATATTCGCAATACCAACTTTCTTGAACAAGTAAGCCTCTCTTAAATAGGGATTGAATATGCTGTAATGTATACTAGATGTAGCAATCTGTAATTTTTTCTTATTAAATCAATAGTAGTTAGTCTTAAATGCACTTAAATCCCCTAACTTTAGGCATTTCATAAGAGTCCATTGCATCAAATGTGATTTAAGCTAATGATCAGAGAATCCTTTTTTGTTAAATGAAGTGTTATGTGCCTTTTATGCTCCTTACTTAATTTTCAGTTTTGTGTCTTTGCCAGATGGGTGCTTGTCAAATCCTTGCTTTCCTGGAGCAGAATGCAACAGTTACCCAGATGGGTCTTGGTCATGTGGGGCATGCCCAGCAGGATACCTTGGCAATGGTACCTTCTGTGAGGATCTTGATGAGGTATTGGCTTTGTTACCATTAGCATCAGGAAATCACCATGAAAAATTATTTGGGAATTACACAGCCATCTAATTGGTTTCTCCTTTTTTTCTTTCTTTACCTGCAGTGTATAGCTGTGTCAGATGTTTGCTTTAAAGTGAATCAGGTCCATCGCTGTGTGAACACAAATCCAGGCTTCCACTGCTTGCCGTGTCCACCACGCTATAAAGGAAGTCAGCCCTATGGAGTAGGGCTTGAAGTTGCCAAGACAGAGAAGCAAGTAAGTGATATTGAAGGGAATTTGATGGCTTTGAGTAATTCTCATCTGAAATATCTTTGAATGATGGCATAAGATAAACTCGGGCAAAAATGGCTTGAAATAACTGACTGTTGTTTCCGAGTATTTTTGTTTTGAGTAACAAAACACTGATTTTGGGATTGGCTTTTTAAGAGTTTGATTTTGTTTTTGTAGGCATCTGCACAGTTGTACCAAATGAGCCTAAAATTCCAGGAGCAAACATTTCCCTGCTTTGCATTCCTATCTCTGAGGTTAACATACCTGTTCTCGAGAATGGAAACTGAAGAATTAGGATTGTTTTTTTCATAAGTATGACATTGTTAATTTCAGTGTTATCAGACGCATGTCTGGTGTTCTCACTCCCTAAATTCCATTGGGCCAAAGCTTATCAGTGGTGAAGGACAGCAGGAAGTAGAAGTGAGGTTGAAGACAGTTTTCTAGAAAAGACAAAAAATGCTAAAGTAGAAGTCATGGTTTGCCTTCTCTTTGTTGCTGCTGAATCAATCTGTGGTTAGCTCAGCTTGTGAATTCTACATGTGAATCATCTGTGTAAGATTCTCAAATACTGTCAATGAAAAATATAGTGATAAGGAAGAGGTAATAAAAACCTATGTGAGGTGAACACAAGAATTACTCAGGGTCTCTGATTTAAGAAAATAAAATAGTCCTTTCATACTGTCAGGCAAAACACTGAAGAAAAGAGGTAAGTGCAATCTCCTTTCTGTTGCAGTTAATTTCTGGGGTTTAATGACATCTGGAAGAAGGCAGATACAGTTCTGAAATTGGTTAACCACTTTCATTGCTTTTTTAATAATGTCCAGTTTTTCTGGTGGTTTGTTTTAATTATTTTCATTGTACATATTTGTTGGAGTTGTGAACTGAGAGAGCAGTATGATTTACTAACCACAATCAAAACAAAGTTCCTGTCTTCAGAGCTCTAAATAACTGGTCTGATTTTGACAAAGCTGAGGCACCTACAGCTGGCTGTGATTATCAGGTTTCATTGAATATACTCCATCATTTATAGGTCTGTGAACCTGAGAATCCGTGCAAGGACAAGACACACAGCTGCCACAAGTCTGCAGAGTGCATCTATCTGGGCCATTTCAGTGATCCAATGTACAAATGTGAATGTAGGACAGGTTATGCTGGTGATGGCCGCATCTGTGGTGAGGATTCAGATTTGGATGGCTGGCCTAATAACAACTTGATCTGTGCTGCTAATGCAACATACCACTGTGTGAAGGTAGGTGAAAAAGGTTGATAAAAATTCTATGTGTTAACAACACTTTCACTTTTTCCTAAATAGTTGTGAGTAACCCTTTTAATTCATGAAGCTGGTGCTTGCTTTCAGTAAACTTTGACTGTTACAGCATGCTCGTTTTCTAGGAGTTTGTGAAATGTGTATTCACTTAATCTGGTAAGATACAGTAAGGGATTCTCAAAATTAAATCCAGAGTCCTCTGCCTTGGATTTCTTCCTACTCAGAACACATGGACAATTGGGATGCTTGTGAATGGAGTTAGCACACTGAGCAGGAGTTGCCTAAAGCATGGGTGTGAAGCACAGAGCTAGTGAGAACCAAACAGGGATCTCAGGGACCAGGCCAGTGTCAAATCCTACCTGTAGGGCTTGTAAAAAAACACTGACAGCCGTGTAAGGGCTAGAGTTCAAAATGCTGTCTTGAACTACCCTTCCTTTTAAAGAGTTAAGCAGACCACACACTGTGACAACTGGATTCAGAGCCTGAGATAATTTTTAACAATAGGAGCCAAAGAGAGGAATGAATGTGACTAATTAGAGGCATTCTTCTTATTGCAAAGGCTCACAGGAGCAGGATGAGAGATTCAGCCTCTCTTGCCCTTCAGAGATGTGAAATCCCAGCTCTCACCCTCTCAAGGGGAATGACCTGACCTGCCTGCCCCCATTGGCTCTACACCTGGCAAATGGTACCTATTCAATCTTGCTGTGCTGTTGTAGTGAACAATGAAACGTTACTACACCAATGAGACAAATCAGCATCAGGGAGCCAAAAAATGGTGGCATATAGGTTTAGTAGATTGTGTCTGCCAGATATGTTCCCTGGGACCTGGTTCTGTGCTCATCTGAAGCACACCAAGTCCTTCTTGGTTTCATGGCCTGAGGTTCCTTCCAGTGGGAATTGCTCAAAAATGGTGAGCAGCCTCCTTGTAGCTCTTGTCCTGATGCTGTAGGAAACCAGGCTGAAAGTTGATCCACCAGTTTAACAATGGCTCAAATAGCTGAGGGGTGCAGGCACCCCCTGACAGGCAGTTCCCTGGATCCTAGTTCTGAGTGGTGGCCTTGCTGATGGCTGAATGAAAGGCACAATGCAGAGGGGCATACACTATTTGCAGCAACAAATTAAGCAACTGGGATGGAGGAGTTTTGTCAGAGCAGAAGGCATGCGCAGGTGTTCAGTTTTAAACACCTACTTGTGGGGCCACTGACAACACTGGCTTACCTGTATATGATTGCTAGGCAGATGCTCAAGCATTTTGCTTATCAGTCATGGCTGTAAGGGCAAGATTTTCTCTGAGGTTTTCGAGGGTTTCTTTTCCCAGACCTGAAATATTTTTGCTTCTCCTTCTCAGTGTTAAAGGGATCTGCCTGAACTTCAATCTTCTTGAAGTTATAGCACAAAAACTTCTGCTTAAAAAAAAAGAGGAAAGAAATGCAAAAATGACTGAGCTCTAGACTACTATAGTGGTTAAAACAGATACAGACCAAGAGATTAGGAAAGTTTGAAATCAGGCTGTTTGAGAGGATAAGTCACTTGTGTGAATCTGGGCTCTATCAGATGAAGAGTTTCAGATGTGGATGGAAATTTGGGCCTCAAATGTTGGTCTTCCTCACTATAGTTGACGTCTGTTCATTGTAGATTCAGCCAACTTAGCTGTTGCACTTCATATATATTTCTTCCAGTTCCTGTCATCAGAATTTGCACATGTTCACTCTTGATGTAACACAAAGCATTAGTTTTGGGTAAACACAACATGCTGAACCCATTCAGAAAAAACCCCGTTTCCAAAGATTGTTTAATGCTTTGTGTAATATGTGTTGATCTAATAGACACAAGTACTTCATTTAAGAGGACCTCTCCACCTGCCAAAAAAAAACCCCTTAATAATACCTCAAATTTTCAGGCCTTTGTATTCTTTACAACATATCCTAGTTGAGTAATTTGATTTAAAAAAACTTCTTTCCTTGAGCTGATAATGATTGAAAATTAACTTATTCTTGTGACAATTTTCTTTCATTATTTCAAAGATTTTTTTGTATTACTGGTAGCCAGTGTTGAGGTGGACAGTCAAGACTCTTCACAGGTATTTGATAAAAATTTTGGGGATTGTATATTTATGACAAAATTTCCAATACTCTTTTGCCTAAATTGTCTGCACCATTAGAACCACTGAGATTGAAAACACCTTACTATAATATTCATTATAGTGTGTTACAAAGGAGATATTTGTGCACTCTTTTGACAGATTCAGTTTTGAGTGAGGTAGATCTGGAATGTGAGTAAAAATGAGAATAACCGAGTGTGTTTTCATAGATGTATTTCTTCATAGCAAGTGGTAGAATTGAAATCCATTTTAGCTGATTTTAGTATTTTTAAAAAATGCATATTAAAAGTTTGGCAAGCTATTTTACTTATTTTTCAGTGTAACTTAAGAATTGTTTATATAAAATAATCATTCTTTATGAAGCTGTTACAAAACAAAGCGATCTGTTTGACTTTTATTTTTAAAGCCATGGGAGTGCAAAGGTACTGTTTTGCAGAACAGTATAAAGACACTTTTTTTCAAAATCCTTTCTTAGAGTGTTCCCCTTCATTGATGTGTAGTACTTTCCATTGCTGTGTAGTAACTTTCCATATGAACAGCTGTTTCTGAAGACCTTCTCTTGGCTTAGTTTTTCATTTTTCTGACAACAAAACGTGATGATTTTTTTCTGTAATCTTCAAACATATCTCATGAATTGTCTACAAAAAGTTGGTGTAAGAGTGCATGTCTGTGCGTGTGGTGTGTTTGTTCTTTGCTAGTTCCCTCTAAAATTTACTAGAAATGTCACACTAATAGCAGCTGGGAAATAAAATGATTTGCAGCTGCATTTCACTTACTTTACAATATGAAAGGAGCAAATGAGTTGGCAACAAAAAACCAGGTACTTTCAAAAGTACTTTGCTGATTGCTCTTGTTTTATAGCCTCTGGTGTACCATATCTGCTCTTCTGCCCCAGGCAAGTTATCCTGACATAATGTAAGCATAATGTATTGACTGTTTCTTCTGGCCAGGATAACTGCCCTCTTCTGCCTAACTCTGGCCAAGAAGACTTTGATAAAGATGGCAAAGGAGATGCCTGTGATGAGGATGATGACAATGATGGTGTCGAAGATGATAAAGTAAGCTGTCTATCTGTCTGCAGTATGTTTGACCTAAACATCTGATTTTAAAGAAAACCATTACAATAGATGTGAACTTTATTGTTCAGAGCTTCAACTGAGTTATTCTGCTCTTCCTTCCCTGAATGATGGCTAGTGCAGAGTAAAGCTGTGTTCAATCAAAGGAGAATAGTACTGTGCAGAACAAAGCAGCCTGGGCAATCCCAGGAACTATGTTCTCTGTATCAGTTTTGAGTTCAGTAATGTACGTGAAAACAGTTTAATGGAAAGCAGTTTTGGATTTTTTATATTGTAATGGGAGAATAACAAGTCTACTGTATTTGAAAAGCTGGTAAATATTATATATATGATGTTATTTTTATTCATTGTAACTTTTTTTCTGAAACAACTATAAACACAATCAGTATCAAAGGAAAATGATGGGAGGAAAATACCTAGCGTGGTTCATACTTTCCTTCAGATCTGCCCAGAAGACAAATTCATTTACCCACAGAGCCTAAAAGATAGCCACTTAGTCTAAAACTGTTGCCTTGTACAATCAACAAAAAGATAGAGGCGGTTTGAGAGTTTGCATCACTCTGGCTTTTCAGAACATGTTTAGCATGAGTGAATTGGTATTAGAATTTTACAGTTCCTCTTTGTTCCCTTCAGAGGCAACCTAGATGCTCTAGAGCTTCAGATGGTTAAAGTTGAGTAAGAGCTGTGTTCATTTGGTCTCTCTTTGGAAAACTTAAAAAAACAAAAAAAAAACAACAAAAAAATCATTTGATAAAGAAATATTATTTAGTATTTGTATTTTTTGAAGCTAGAAATTATTTTATGAACAGCATAAGATTTTGACTTGCCTCTATATGGTGCCCTTGGTTATATGAAATGTTTTTCTGGGGAGTTTAAAGTATTATTGTGCTAAAAGATTATTTTCTATTAAATGTGGTTTTTTTCTATTTAGCAAGAAAAAAAGAAGTTTAAATATTTATTTCCTTATGACTTCCGTTCAGATTCCATGCCACTGATGTAGCCCTCACTTCCACTGTTTTGGTTTTCTTTCTTCTTTGCATTTCACACTGAGTACTTTCTTGTGCATGTGAAAAAGTCCATGAGCAATTTGGGAATGTGTGAAATATAAGAATTATTCTTCTGGCAGATGTTTCAATTAAAATTATTGGAAATTTTCAAAATTCCATTTAAAGGTCTTAGGTAAAAAGATTTTTGGCAAATGAGAATATTTCATTTAACATTTTTAAAAACTTTTTACATTTTATTATCTTGTTCAATAGAACACAAACAATAAAAAGTCAATACTTATTTAAATTGAAAAATCAAAATATGTGATCTGAACTTGAAAATACCAACAGTAGGTTGTTCCAAAAAAGTCAGAGTAATAATTCTAGTTGTTTCTTTTTTGTTTTTTGAAAGTTATAAAATGCAGTTGAAGTTGACCTGATTTTGCAACATGCTGTGTTTTTTTAAGTACCATGTACCAGTGATACATCTTTATTTAAATGTCTGAGTACAGATCCAGTTCAAATGCCTGTTGCTCTCCCTGTGAGATAGGGAGAACAATTCACATGTTTTGTACAAAACAGACAGTTTTGTACAGGCTGTCCAGGTGCCATGCTGTTATCACCAAGACCTTCAGTATAGGTACAACTTGTCCATTGAAAAAATAGTGGATTAATACTTGGTTTTTGAATTCTGTCCGAGATGAACGGGAGTTACCACTTCATAGTATGCTCTCATGAATTGTGATTTATATTGTGAAATCTATTTTTTTTTTCTTACTAGGACAATTGCCCTCTTCTGTTCAACCCTCGCCAGTTTGATTATGATAAGGATGAAGTTGGTGACCGCTGTGACAATTGTCCCTACGTGCATAACCCTGCTCAGATTGACACAGACAACAATGGGGAGGGTGACTCATGTGCTGTGGACATTGATGGAGATGGTATGATTTCACTTTTGAGAATTACGTGCTATTCAACAAGTGCACTTTGCTTTATGGCCAGTGAGATTGGCTACTTGCTTTTATATGTGGAATAAAATTGGGTCTAGCAGCTCAAAAATGTTGGACAAGACAGAAAAGGCTGAGATTCATCTGCTGTGTGTAGTATGGTTGGCCATACAGTCCCTAAATGACTACAATTAATATTGCTAAAGAAGAAATCACAGCACATCTTTATCAGTGTAATCTTAAAAAAAAAAATCTTTCTTTCCTTTGTGTTCCAAAGTAATCAGGGTCTAATATGACACGTCTGTTGACTTTTCCTTCTAGGTGGGGAAAAGAACATCAGAACATTCACACAGTTAAGACAATATCCATAGTAAAGTATTCTGCTTTGCTATGAATGTATAAGTATGCCAAACTCACAGTAATCCAAATACACATTTTTTAAAATATTGTGCTTATTTCTTCCACCAGTATATTCCTCTATAACCCCACTTTGATCAGAATTAAGATAGGAAAAAAAACACTTAAATGTTGTTCAAAAATCATATCTCTGTGGCATTTCAAATGTGTGAGGATACAGAAATACTAAAAGTTGAAATCTAGCTTTGGGTTTTCCTCAATAATGTTTTAAAGAGTTGGATGCTTATCTGACTTTAGGTTCTGAACATTTGGAGGATCTCTTATCCTCCTGATCATCAGGTTCATACTAGTGCTCGTGGTAGTTCTGCATTTGAAGAAAAATCGAATCATATATAATTGGCTGAAAGATTATGCAAATATACAGGGACCATGTGAGGGAAGGATTCTTGTATCTTTCCCAGAAAGGTATGCCAACATGTGTTTGTTTCTTTTCATCTTATAATTTTGAAGTAGATTGTTGGTTTTATAATGAAGTTTCCTAAGGAGGAAGAGTTTCTTTTGAAAATTTGGCACACTATACAATTAATGATGCATATGTTCTGGTAAAATTAAGTTATTCAATGGTGAGGCAGCTGAATATTAATACAGTTGTTTCTGTACAAAAGTTCAGAATTTTGAACCTGATGTAGCTATGCATTCTATGCCATTTCTCAGAGTAGGGGAATAAAATCCAAAACAAGTTATTAAAAAAAAAATACCCCACCCCTTTACCTGTTATTCAATGAAAAAAACCTAAATTCTTAAGACATAATCAGCCCTTATTCTTCCATAGGAAAAGCCCTCATTCTTCCAAACATACAGAAAACTTTGTTGTAATAAGAAAATGGAATTGATACCATAATTTTTTTTTCTAATATTAGTTTTAACTATGTGTAGCAATGATGTTGTAGCATTCAGAAAGCTTATGAGCCACTTAAGAGCCTTGCTTCTTCACTGGTGATTCCAGTCTATGGCTGTCTGTGTTGTTGTATGTTGTATCATTTTGATTTTGTCAATATCTTGTTGTGTTTTTTTCCCCCATAGACATTTTTAATGAACGAGATAATTGCCCTTACGTCTACAACACAGACCAGAGTGATACAGATGGTGATGGAGTTGGTGATCAGTGTGATAATTGTCCATTGATGCATAATCCAGACCAGGTAAATGAATTCATTTTCCTTAATAGTAACATCAAAACAAGGGCAGAGAAAAGACCACGGGAATTGCTATCAGTCCCTGTACTGAACAGCTGAAAAGGTGGATCCATATTGCTCACATCTCATATTGTGAGATCCCCTTGTATCAGATGAAAGGGGAAGTACAGTGATGATTGCTTTAATCCATCTGCAAGTAAAGCCCTGTCCTGCACGTATCCTGGGGACCAGATCTTTACCACTGATAGAAGTGCAAGTTGCCGTACTAGCTTGAAGTTATGCTTGTGCTTTTAGCACAGTTGTCATTGTGATATTTGTCTCTACAGAAGCCCTTGAAGAGAAGTGTTGAGCAGTTAAGTACCATGCTGTACTTCTGTATTGAGTAAAAATAATAAAATTAATCTGTACAATTCTTTTTTGGGGTAGACTGATGCAGATAATGACCTTGTTGGTGACCAATGTGACAATAATGAGGACATAGATGAAGATGGCCACCAGAACAACCAGGATAACTGCCCTTACATCCCCAATGCTAACCAAGCTGACCACGATCAGGATGGTAAAGGAGATGCCTGTGATCCTGATGATGACAATGATGGTGTCCCAGATGACAGGGACAACTGTCGCCTCAGATACAACCCTGAGCAGGAGGACTCAGATGGTAAGAGCAAGGTCATATGAATTTCATTTAGTTCTTCTTACTATCTGATGTTGATCTTGGACTATTAACATCTGGTGAAGAGAGACTTCACATCAAACCGAGCTGCTTTAGACATTTGAGACACCAGGAATTAGATGGAACTGAGCTGCCCAGTTTGGTCAAGGGTTAGAGCATTAGGAAACATCTTTGACAGGAGCTAGTATATGCATGTACTTAATTTTAGGAGAAAGCCTTTAATTGATTTTTTGAAAAAAAAAAAGTCCATGTTCTTGTTAATATTTTCACATTTAATTGAAATATTAAAAGTGTCAGAAAATATTTCAAATAGCTTGAATTATAAATGTCCTAATAAATGAAAAGTGAGCTGTTTCACTTTCCATCTGAGAATTAAAATGGAAATAAAAATGGTTTACTACTCTGTTTCATTTTGAAAAACAGACTATTTCTTCAGGATTTTTAAAGTCAATTATTTTTTTAAATTGACTCCTGAGCAGCTTTTCTCAAATTTTCTTTTCAGACTGCTTTAAATATATTTTGATGATATACATGTCACAGTTTAAAAAATGGATATGTAATTGCCCTTTTCTCCTTTTTGTTTGGTAAAATGTTGTTGGTCACCTCAGACAGTACTTCTCTGTGGTTGGCATTATTTAAATAATGAAATAGAGATAGTTTCACAATTACAATTTTAATTTTGAAAATGTTTATGATCCTTTAAAAACTACCAAATATGTTTACAATAATGACCCTTGCAATCAATGCAGGTAAGCAATTTCTGTTCCAAGTTATACAACTTGCTGGAGCCATTTCATGGCTGTGCTGTAGAAATTGAAAGCAGAATTTATTACCTACACAATGATTTTTTGTACATTTAGAAAGATAAAATGCTGAGCCTTGTCTGATTTCCTGCTAAGACAACTGCTGTCAGTAGGAAGTTTCTGGTTGGTAGTCAGTAGTAGCTCTTAATTTATATAACCTTTCAGTCCTATAAAATGTGTCCAGAATATCTTTGTATTTGCCAGTGCCTGGAATAGCCCCTTAATTTCATAAATCCAGAATAAGGATGACCCCAAGCTGAGGTAGTTTAAATTATCCATTACCTGGTTCTTGTAAAGGAAACTACATTGATGTATGGATTAATGATTCAGAAGAAGCATATATTTAATCAGTTTAGCCAGCTCATCACTATAGTTAGCAGCAGGTCCAACAGAAATCTTGGAGAAGGGGTAAATAAAGCCAAAAATTACTCCCATGCTCTTGAAGATGTGAATTTTAGCACATAAAGATGAGGCCCTGGAGAGAGCTGTTGGATGTGACTGGATAAACAAACACTTTCTAACTTTCCTTGACAGGCAATGAATGTTGTCAGCAGCAACTCACTACCAAATGAACATCAGCTGGACTTCTAGTGAATAATTAGATTCTTCTGTGAATTATCTCTTTGATTTGGCAAAGGAAACGAAATAGGAAATTAATTCCCTTTTCTCCAATGAGTGCAAAGACAAACAGGTGGAGGAACACACAGCTGGTCAGGATTTGGAGTTGTCTATGGCAGATATCCTGGGTAGAAAATGGGACCATTTTACCACATATCTGAGCTGCAGAGAGTCCTGAGACACTAGATGTTTCAATTTTCTCTAGTTACTCTTTTCTTTTTGGCTGTTGCCTAAAACTCATTCTGCTTTCTGTCTGAAAGCTCTATACTTGGGTAGTGCTGTGTTGGTCGGTCATGGTAACATAGCTTTCCATTTTGTTGTGAAACATCTAGTAGTAGGTCAGTATTGAATGAGTTGGGTCGTTGCTGTTTCCCACTGCGTTAATTCCCATGTTCTTAAGGCACTGGGGGGAAAAAACTCCCAAAAAACATATGCTCTGCTGTGTGAGGATAGAAACAAATTAGTTGGCAGCACTGGTTTTGCATTAGTACCCAATGTAATATCCAGTGGTTTCTGTTGTAAAAGTTGGAGCCATTTGGGAATTTTTTTCTATACTTGTCTAGTCAAGCTTTTCTGCATTATTTTCAGGTCTTTTTGCTATTGTATGCCACGGAATAATGGAGTCATTGGCATGAGTTTTTTTAATAGATGCCTCCTTTCACTTCTTGCTATTTGAGGCAAGTCATGTCTCCTGGTGTCCATTAATATTATAGGTAAACTAAGAAAGGAAATAATTTTTAGTTTTTCTAAAATATTTAGTGTAGCAAAAGTGTTGAGCAGAAGCACAGGTAAAGATGAGCTGTACTTTTTTGTTCTCTAAAAAACTTCCTGCAGTCCATATAACAAAAATTAATTTTTTCATTCTTCTGAGGCTAGTCCTGTTGAATGCACTGCTGCCTTCTTTTCTCATGCATTTTTCTGAAGCACTATGTTATTTATAAGCCAAATTGTTCTACTTACAGGTGAGACAGTGGCTAAGCATGTATGCATATTTTACTGCAACACTCTCCCACCTTTCTTTTGGCATAGAGGTGACACATCTGCAATCTGTGGCATCTTAGATGGATTGTTGCAGAAAGAATCTTAAGACAGCGATAAGAGTCTGAAAAATAGTTTAATATGATCAAGAATATATCAATATTTAGTAATGTATAATATTTAGTGATGTGTAGAAGATTAAGATTTTAATGCTATTCTTTGAATTTGTGCAGCACTTATTAAAATGTGGTGTTGTATCCACATCTGGAACAAATCAAACTGAAAATGTAATGGAAGCATTAGCGAATTACATCGACACAGCAAACTTCCAACTTTTCCCACCCTTATTCCAAAGTGGTGTATAAACTGGGGCCAGATAAATTGCTAACAATTGCCTCTGCTTATTCACATTGCTTACAGGTGATGGCAGAGGTGATATTTGCAAAGATGACTTTGACAATGACAATGTTCCAGATATCTATGATGTGTGCCCTGAAAACAATGCCATCAGTGAAACTGATTTCAGGAAGTTCCAGATGGTCCCTCTGGACCCCAAGGGAACAGCTCAGATTGATCCCAACTGGGTTATTCGCCACCAAGGCAAGGAACTGGTGCAGACTGCTAACTCTGATCCTGGAATAGCTGTAGGTGAGTATCAGATGTGATCATCTTTGGAAAAGTAACAAGTAATTCTGTGATAAGGAAAGGGGAAAAAAAAGTAGATAAAATTATAGAAAAGGTAGGAAAAAGGTGCATTTATGTACCCTTTTTGGTGCTGGAAACATTGGACTAATGATGGAGGCAGTGTATATGCCCAAAGTATAAACAGCTCAATGCTCTCTGCTTTTTTTGTCCATTCATCTCATCATTGACTGTAACATACATTAAAATACCCAATTGAAAAAAATTATGTAGGTATAGTGCCTGCTGTCTTCAACACCCCTTGTAAGCTACTTATTTCTCTCCAGAGGTCTCCGTGCAGGCAAGTGTAATTACCTCCTCTTCTACAGGTGAGGAAACTGGGAAATAACACTTATGTCTCCTGCCAAAATTCAGGATGTAGCTGAGACTCTTGGGTGTGTGTAACTGAACCCAGCATTATAACTCAGTGGTTTGTCTCTCTTGTCCTCCTCCAGGCTACGATGAGTTCAGCTCTGTTGACTTCAGTGGGACGTTCTACGTTAACACAGACCGTGATGATGACTATGCTGGCTTTGTGTTTGGCTACCAGTCCAGCAGTCGGTTTTACGTTCTGATGTGGAAGCAGGTCACTCAGACCTATTGGGAGGACAAACCCACCAGGGCTTATGGCTATTCTGGTGTGTCACTCAAAGTAGTGAATTCAACAACTGGTACTGGTGAGCACTTACGAAATGCTCTCTGGCACACAGGAAACACCCCTGGACAGGTGAGATATTTAAAACTTTAGGGCAACAGTGCATGACTAATATTTCTAATATTTTAAAAATAAGGAACATGTTTCAAAAAGAATTCCCTTTCACGCCTCAATTTCTGCGGATGTTTATCAGTTTTTCTTCAATTCCCTTATTAGTAGTGTCAATTGTAACACATGCACTGTATTTCAAAGACAATCACATAAAAGGGAAGATGAGGTGTGATCAAAAGGAAAATAAGAGAGATGTCTCAGTTGTGCACAAATCCTTTGTTACTTCTGTATTGGCACTTGCTTCTTTGGTGTTCCAGCTTGTTTGAATTATACATGGTTTGGAGTACAGTGACAGAAAAAGAGAAAAGACATTGAAAAAAAGAGAAAAACTGCTGCTCTTCCAAATAGGGTCCAAGCATGGAAGAAACTTGTGCATTTTGGAAATTAGGTTAGTAGGGCTTCACTTGTGGATAGGAATTCACAGGACTGTCAGTGAGTGGAAGTTTTCAAGTAGCAGCCACATGCAGTAACATCTGTGCAAGCTGCACTTCCTCTCCCTCACTAGAGGCACTCATTCAGCATCAACTCTGAATGAGTGATTTTGTGTATGTGCAAACCCAAAGAGTTCAAAAAGCATTTGGACGATACTCTTGGACACATGATGTGGCTCTTGGGGGTGGTCCTTTGCATGGCCAGGAGTTGGATTTGATGATCCTTGTGGGTCTCTTCCAATTAGGCTGATTCTGGGATGTCATAAGGGAAGTAAAGGTTCAATGCCATAACAGTCTTCAGTGACTCTACTTATGAAGCTGCAGGTGATCAACACTTTAAGACAGAAATTTCCATTACTTTCACCCCATAAAAAAATCTTTTGATGATACAGTCAAATGTTAAACTATTTTCAGTTTCATACTCTGCAGAAAACAAGCTTTGGCAGATAGTGTGGTGGATGTGGAGTTACGGGGGCACGGTGTGTTTCTAATAAAGCATTTGTATTCCTACTGTAGGTGCGTACTTTGTGGCATGATCCCAAGAACATTGGCTGGAAAGATTATACTGCTTACAGGTGGCACTTGATTCATAGGCCTAAAACAGGATTAATAAAGTAAGAAATATTTATGTACCTCTACATTTTCTAGTAGCAATGCTTTTGTCTCTGTTGATTTAAAAGCTATGTTATCGGTTTCATTGTTGTTTCTGATAATTGTTACTTGTGTGACAGTTTGTCCAATATTTTGGGAACATTTTATTATCTTCAGAATAATTTATTTTCCTTTTCAGATGTATTTGATTTAGTCTGGATGGTTCAATATTTACATCAGCTAAATACCCTTAAATTAAAGAAAAAAAAATAGGCCTCTTTCTCAATAGCTTTTCTGTAAGGAGATCAAAAATTCCTGAGCAAAACTCATGGCAAGATTAGAACATGAGATTGCTCCCCAGCCTGTGGAATTTCAGTGAATTAAAATAATTATAAACATGAGCATTGCCTCAGGGAAGTAGGCCAAGGGCCTGTCTACTTCAGCATCCTGTCTCCCATAGTGGCTTACACAAGACACTGCTGAAGTGGCCATGAGCGCATCTGTAATGCACACAGGGAGCTGTGGCAAATGGCTTTCTGTAGAGCCCAGCTGTTTAGCTGATGTTCCAAAGACTGAGCATTAACTGCCCATGTCAGTTTTATCTTCTACTAACTACTGGAACTGTAAAGGATATTTTTCATGAGGTAGAGTCAGACCTTACCTCCAAAGATCCTGCTTGTGCTTATGTGCAGGAGCTTTTCATTTGTCTGTGAAAGACAAAGTGTAGACAAATTAGGATAGACTAATTTACCTGTTTTTTGTGAAAAGAGAAGTTTCTTTATGCTTCAGTGTATTGCAGTGCAAAGCATTGACTGATAAACATCAAAAAGAAACTTCATTTTTTAAATTCGTGTTGCTGTTACCTGTAATTTTCTTTAAAGAATTTACGTACTGTCAGATAAAAGATGTTACTACTGGTGTCACATTAGATTAATCTATAATGGCAAATTCTGTGGCTTGGGGCATTAAATTCCTTCATACTTTAGGGTGTTCTGATAGAAAATGAAATAATAATTTTTTTCCCTAATGAAGTCATGATACAATTTATTTGTACAGAAATATCAATTCCATATGAACATGGTAAGAGCTATGTAATTTTTTTGATGGGTTGAATGAACTATTAAACTCTTTCCATATGTTTTGGGTTCTTGATATTTTGAGAATTTTATTAAATTGGATTACGTGAACATGAAAATCTGTCATTTTTTACTGTTCTTTTCACCATCCATTAAATACTGATCTCAGGGAGCAGTTTCATAATTGTCTTTGTGCACTTTTCAGGGAAAAGAACACTTTATTACAAGTGCTGGACATGTATTTCTGTCTAAACAGAAATCTGCCCCTACCTAACTGCTGAGTTCTAGGAAGCTGCTCAAGTGTTGCCATTTGCCATCCTCACGTGAAGCCATCTTGCTGTGTATAACTAATGTATTGTCAATTGAAGCAGGACAGTAATCCCTGACTCCAAAAGCTAGTCTAATTATTAAACTATAGAGTAATTTCTCATTTGGCCTAGGAGACTGAGAGCCTAAAAATCTAGACTCTCTCAAGGTCTCCCAGGAGAAGCAGAGGATCCAAGTTTGTGGAAATGCAGTCTCTCTGATAAAGAAGAAAATTAAGTGCTGACTTTCAAAGTCTTTTGTCTCCAGGGTCCATGCCTGAAACACTAAAAAAGACCTCCAAGAACCAAAAAAAACAAGTTCTCCTTTTCCAATTTATTATTAGTCTAGCTTTTTGTGTCCAAATCCTTCCAGCTTTCATTAAGCTCTTAAAATGCTTGAAATTGAGTTTCAGCATGTCTCCATTTAATGCTTTGTTTGAATCTAAAGGGATGGTTCTTCCAATTTCTGATGCTGGCCCTTGCACCTAAAGATAAATAAATCAGCTGTTCACACAGCTGCAAAGACAGCTTTGTTCAGTGATGTGACAAGGCCGTGTGCTAACCCCCGAGTTCACTGGGACAGGGGCTTATCAGTGAATGCTAGTACATGACATAGTTCATTCCAGGAGACATGACTGTTCTAAATAAAGAACTGGGAAATCTTTTGCAGATGGTGTGCATGAAAACACTAAAGGAGCAGTCCCACTGCTTCTGATTAATGTGTTATGGCTGCCAGCCGCGTGGGTGTGAGATAGAGATGAGAAGTGATCCCTACAGTGAGGTTGGGTTTTCTGGTGCCTTGTTAAAATTATTTCTGTTCCAGGTTTTACAGACTGTTACCAGCTTTTACACTGGATACTGTATTATCCTCTTTGTTTAATTTATGTTCTTCTTTACAGAGTTCTGGTTTATGAAGGGAAACAAGTCATGGTGGATTCTGGACCAATCTATGATACAACTTTTGCTGGTGGACGATTAGGTCTTTTTGTCTTCTCTCAAGAGATGGTCTATTTCTCTGACCTCAAATATGAATGTAGAGGTTAGTTACAAAAAATGTCTGGAAGACGCTTAAGTCTTTCTTAACTTGTGGAACAAGCACAGAGTGTCTAAATGAAAAGTATCCTGTAAATGAAAAGCAATCTATAATATCATAGCGTGGCAGAGACCTTTGGTGAAATGCCATGAATGCCCCTTGCCCCTAGAATAATCTCAATTTGAATAATAAACCCCAGATGTTTAATACTATCCACCTGGAAAAAATGAGGTAGAAATTTCTGAGAAAGACTTGCTTATAATTCTCTCTATATATCCACTGTCCTCTGTAGGCTATTTCAATATGACCTGCAGGCAGAGAGATACTTCTGGATCACCCCTCTTTCAAGAGGCATGGAAAAGAGAGCAGATATCTTTAATGAGCATGTCTGTCTGTAATGCCTTGTCTGAAATGTTTTGAAATACAGATAATGCTTTTCCAGGTTTTATTGTATATGATTTTGTGCAGCTAGATACATAGCTGCACATACACATGCTTGTCTCTTTCTCTGTGTAGGCACATGTGGTTTTATATAAATGTCCTCCCATTTGTAGGAAAATGAAGAAGAGAAAGTGTTGTGCTGCATCTCTTAAGTGTATCATGGTGGAGTTCTTTTTTGATTGACTTCCTAACCAAAAAAACTCCAATCACAATTAATATATTTTTCTCTCATTTCTTTCAGATGCTTGAGCAGTGGTTGCTGCATTACCAGCAAAGTACTGTAGATGCTATGCAACCCAGACACCTCAGTACACCCTGGTACTCCCAGTTTCTATTTTCGTGTACCTCCTATCCTCTCTCCTCATGCTCCACTCTCCAGGAACCTCCCAGCTGCCAGGAGTGCTTCAGCCACCCTTCCACCCAAGTGCCTTCTCACAGCCAGGACTAATGAAACCTAAGTGTGAACGTCGGACCCACCACTGAAGCAAAAGCAGATTGATACATTACAACACTTTTGTAGAGTGAAAACTTAGCAAAACGTGTTTGTTTGTTTACTTGTCTTTTTTAAAGAATGACATTTACATATAAAAATGTAATTACTTAATGTATTTATATATATGGAGAAAAAGAGGGGGGATAATGATTGTCAGTTGTTATGTTTAAGTGAGGAAAAATGTGTCTTAATTTTTTGGGTGCATGGTTGACACTTCCTAGCTCTGATCAAGACTGGACTTCAGTAATACAGAGCTTCTGGGTCTAATTTAGCAGAGCAGTGGAGGGCCACACCAACAGTGAAAATTACTTTGGCTATTAAAGATCAATTATAAACATTTCTTGATTCAAAAAGGTGCTTAGTTGATAAGGATGCTCTTAGTAACACTCCTTAAAATTATTATTGGTAGAACTGTCAAATTTCCAACCTAAAGCATTCTTTAGTAGGGGCTTTATTTAGGCCAAACAGAATTGAACTAGAAACTCTCATGTGGGAGAAAGGAAAGAGGGATTCATTTAAACATGTGAAACTATCACTATTGTCTGACTTTCAAAAAATTATTTCCAGTTGCCCTGTTTGCATCATATTCTGCATTGCTGTGTAATAAAGAATATACCATGACTATGTGGAGCAAAATGAACCTGAACCACTTTTCCACCTCTGATGCAAAAAGCACTTTGACATCCTGAATCCTGATGTGGGTTTTTGCAAAGGTGGCAGTGCTACCATTACTTAATTTGGTAACATATGAATTTAAGGTTCCATTTATAAATATTTTGTTACTATTTATTGTGATTATCACACCAAACTACCTTCTCTGATAATTGATTTTAAAGCATATAATCCATCAATAATACATTCACAAATAATGGTATTTTAAAGCTATTTTTGAAAGCATATCACAGTATGTAGATATTGTGAAAGCATGGCCTACACTTAAGTATAGTTCCATGGATTATAGTAATGTATACTTTAAATTTAAATGAATAATAATAATAGGGAATTTACAAATGGAACCTTAATATATATCCAGTTACCCTAATTTTAATATTTTTGTATTGTTACCTATGTCTGCTGTATATAGAACTTCTTAAATAATGCTGAAGGGGTACCAGTGTTTATTCTAAACAGATACAACAGTTACTCAGATAAACAATAGTATAGACATATTTAACATTTTTTGTTTTGTTTAAGATGTATGAGCTTTGTTCACAAAAAGAACACAGGCTGGTGTAATTTTATTCATAGATGTGATACCTGATGGAAGAATACAGTACCTCTGCCTTCTTCTAGGGCACAGTGAGCTAAATGTTGAATCAACTTTTTCTCCTTTGAAATAGATTTTGTGGCTATATTCATTAGAAAGGAATCAACAGTTGCTGGCTTTATTGCACATTTTATAGTATTCATATTATCAAATATTTTTTTATTTTATTTCAGTTTGTTTTGTTGCTGGTTTTTCTTTTGTTTGGGATTTTTTGTTGTTTTCACAAATCCTCTTCATGGGATTTTAAATATTTCAGTTTCTTTTGGTGTTTCAAATGGCATCCCCAGTTTCCAAGTGGAAGGGAGGATGACTTCATTAAATATAATGAATAATGGCTCTGTAGGGGTTTTTGTTTTGTCAGAGAGAGACATCAGTTTAGGGATGAAGATGTTAATATTTGGACTGTATCATAATTTTCCTATTCTATGTAAATTATTTATGATGGGTTTTTAAATTTCTTTTTCTTTTTTTTTCCTTGCAAGTGTGTGTGAGAGAGTGAGACTGATGAAATTTCATTTTGTTTTGCCAAAGATTGTAAATAATTATTTATTTGTTTACAAGGACAGACATTTATCAATTGGTGTCCTGATTCATTTAGTCAGATCCTCATTTATATATATATAATTTTTAAAGAAATTAATAATAGGAAATAAACTGTAAAAAGGTTTTATAATCCAAAATCTCTTCACCTTTTTTATAGTTACAGTTTTTCTTTAAAGAAAATATTCCATTCTGCTAAGCTGTTAGCTAAGCCTCTTCCCTTGCTGGAAACCAGTTCATTTCAAGCAAACCAAGAAATCTGTTGCTTTGCTAAAAAATCACTGACTGTCTTCTAAGTTTGTAAACAGCAGGTTTCCTAGTGTCTCTGACAAGACATCATTCCCCATGAAGTCTTTATCTGGCAAACAATCACAGATTTTATTTATAGCATTGTGAATGAGAAATTTTGGTCCTGCTTCTCTGTATTGTGTCTTGGCCCATGTGTTTGAAGAAATATATCTTATTTTGCAACTGCTGCTTCTCTGAGTCCCATCTGAGTCATTGGGATTCATTGGTGTCAGTGGGGATTGCCTTCCTGCTGGAGAATTTCAGGAACCAATGAATCATCACAAACCAAAGAGAATAAAATACAAGAAAATAAATCTTAGCATGAGACATCTTTCTTATGAATATAAACAACTCACAGGGAGGGGAATTTGAATTGCATTAGGAAAAATAAGAATGCCGCGCATGTCAAATGCCAGTTTTGAACTGTGAACACGAGTTCTAACTTTTCTTGGCCTTACAAATATCTCAACTATTTGGTTTCCTTGGCTTTTGATTCCCACGAGAGTACTTGAAACATTGCACAAGAAAGCCATGTAGCCTTCAGTACATTTCTTTGTGAGTCCTTTAAAACAATACAAATGTTCAGTCTTGTAGACATCTGCAAGGACATCAGTGATTGACATTATTCAGTTAATAGAGTGTGATCAAGAAATTATTCTCCACTTTCTCAAGAGTTTTGGAAGATTTTTGGTATGGATCTTCATGAGAGTTTTGAACATGAGCACTTATTTATGGCTCTATGGGGAAAAAATCTCTTCATGGCACCAAAAAACCACCCACAAAACTAAAGACAGGGAAATACAATGACTGGAAATATGTGAAAACATAACAGCAGACTTTAGCACTGATACAGGGTCTCTCAGAAAAACAGAAGGGAAGGACCAAAAAAAGCAAAATTTCTGGGAATGAGCAGGTTCACCTAAAGCAGTGGTATCCTCTGACCTGTGTCCATTGCTCTAACCACCTTTTTTAAGGCTTTTGAATGTACTCGGCAGTATTTGCATAATCTGGTAAAAATATATATTTAAAAATTATACAGTGTCTGCATATTTGGTTCCCAGAAACAGTTGGGTATGGAAGAAGGTCTGAAATTCCTGTGGACAGGCTGTTTTTTCTCTCAAGGGGAAGCTGAGTAGAGCAGTTGAGGATTCTGCCACTAATGTATGAATAATACTAGGCAGAATTTTTTTCACTTCCCTGGGCATCATGTCCCCACCTACTAAAATTTAGTGATACATTTCCTCACCCTTAAAATACTTGTTACATCTTGTGTGTATCTAACTGGTTTTGGGCCAGCCAGAAAAACAGGAAATCATGAAATCCTGAAACCCTTCTAAAATTAAGTTCTGATGAGAATTCTTGACCCCTTCTAAAATGTGGGGGTTTTGGGTACACTTTGGATAAGCCTCTGAATTCTGAAAAGTTAAGATGAGCTCACAGTATTTAAGGATTTGTCCATTATAAGAGAAGCAGATTTGCCATGGTTTCCTCCAGAAAGAAAGGAAATAATTCCACCCAAGGATTCTACCTGTGATTTTGCACTCAGGCAGCCCAAATAATATATCATGAATACTAGCATACGTGTGTACTCCCTGCTAGCCACACGATGGGACAGGAGCTGCACAGACTGTCATGGTCAGAGGGCCAAACCCTCATCTTGGTCAGCTCAGTGGGAGTTTTGCTTGAGTGATAGCTGGATGAGATTCGGTCTTTGGTTTGTGCTGCAGACATCAACAGAGCAAGAGCTCTAATGCTTGCATGGGAACATCTGCTCTCTAAAGTCATTTGAAAAAAAAATAATATAACTATGTAATAACTTGGCACAGCATTGTTTCCATTGTGGAGAAGACCACCCTTGTAGATGAGGAAGGGGGGCTTTGAAGGAAAAGAAACCTGGTGCTGATTAAACCAAAGGTTCTTCTAATCTATTATCCTACTTCTTGAAAGCTGCCTGTATCAAATTCACTAGAAGAAGGTGTCAAGTATTTATCATTAAAAACCATACATTAGCATTCCTAGAAGGAAAACATAATTCTTAGCCCCAGGCAGAAAATGAGTGGGTCTGCCTTTGTGCCTGTATGGTTTATTTTGCACTAACATAACTGCAAATATTATTGTTATTCATAAAAATATCCCAGATTTTTAATCCCAATTCTTCTCCTATTGAGAGCTCTGGAGATTGATTATGCATTCTGTACGGTATAAATTTCCTTTTTACCAATTTCAGGTCTGTTGCTGTTTAATTTCATTGACAGGCTTGATTTCTCCCAGACTTTGGGAAGGAATTAATAGTATATATTTCTTCATAAAGCTGTGTGTAAGAAAAACAATATCCTACTTTGTTTTATGGCTTTGTGCAAGTATCTGTAATGGGTTCATGTGGTACATCAAAGGTAGAAGAATTTCCTCTGCTTGCTGAAAAATTGGCTGTTGTGTTATTGATATTTTGTTGTAGGTACAGGATGCTCCCCATCTTTATGGCCTTCTCCAAATCTATCATTTTAGCGCTTGTGCAGATATGTTATATATGCGCACATGCATACACAGAGAGAAAAATCTACATATTTTGCAAAGGTTGAGTATCATTCTGTGCTTAGCTTGTTCTTAATGCCTTCCCTAGCCAGCTACTACAGGCCACAGTTGGAATCAGGCAAATGAGATGGACAGATCTCTTACAACCTTTCTTGTTGTGAATTATCACTGATCATTACCTGTTCTTCTTGATATATTTAGAGCTAGAAGTGTTTGGTTCTCCTTTAGAAGCAAGTGAATTCCTTTTTAGACACTGCTGTCATTTCTGAATTCTTTTCAGCTCTGTTAAATGCACCAGCCTCTGGAAGCTGGAGGGTTGCATTACAAACCACGCTTCAAATCTTAGCAGCAGCTGTAATAAGGTAACTTTTAATTTGGAAAATTATTTTAGTCATTGAGACAAAAATGACTAAAAGTCATTCACTAACTTCTGGCAGATAGTCTTGACACCCCCTTTATGAGCTGATTTTTTCTCTTTAAATAATGTTGATGAAAAAGAAAACTAAGGAAAGGATAACAAGCTGCAGGCACTGTTAGCAGCTGAAAAGGATCATTTTTGGTCAATGCTTTTTCTTCATATGAGTGAAGAAAAAGAAACCTAATGGTTTCAGTTTCATGCAAGGCAGTCTTTGACTGATCATTCAATTCAGTGTACTTCCTGGAACTTCTGCTTCTGCCTTCTTGCAAATAGCAATAACCTCCACTAGAAAGACATTGTTAAAGCACTCCTTGCTGGGGAGACTGGAGTACTTTTGAGTTTACAGCATTTCAGAGCTGCAGCCCAAGAAAATAATCTGTCCTAGTTTTCAAAGATTCAGCTCAATGTCTAGTTTTTGCAGCCAGAAGCAAAGGACCACCCATCTGGATGTGGATGTAATCCAGTGGGTTTAACTGTATGCAGTAGCTCACCCTGGATGCTGGAGAAATAGGGACAGTGTTTTGAGCTGAAACTAGTGACAACTGGAAGATCAATTGCCTTCTCAAGCGAGATTAAGTTCCAAAGATATTGTCAATCACTGCTCTAGAGAACAACAGTTCTCCATTTTAAAGTTCCAATGCTCGTAAAGGAGAGGGAAGGAAACCAGAACATTGTTAAATGCTCAGATTAAGATCTGCACGATTTTCAAAGAAATGGAACATATACAAGTAGTAAAATGGCAATAGATTACTTTTTTTTGTTGTTTTTTTCTTCTTGGAAATTCTTCCTTTTAAGTATTTTTTTAAAGACAGATATAAAGAGTCTCTTCTCTTTCAGATTTATCTATCAATGTAAAGCTCCCACTTACTTGAGAAGGAAGCAAACTCAGTTTTACACAGAGGACACTGAGACAATTATTTTTTTCTACAGTTCCAAATTCCTCCATAGGATTTAATTAATTGCTTTTTGTTGAAGACTTTATAGTTTTCTTTGTTTATTGAACACTATTAAAATGGTCAACAATGATAAATTATCTTTTTGGGTCAGTTTATTTGATGTCTCCACCAAAGACTGGTGTCCGAACTTGAAATACACCTTAAATCAGTATTATTCATAACATGGAATGAAATTAAGCCATTCATGGTTATAGATAGGAAGATTTCTCAACTCTGCATAGAAACTGTATTGTCCATCACTGGACATTGAAGAAACCTGTTGCTCTTCACGGCTAGCATCAGCCATTGCTGTGTTGTGAGGAGATAATATCCTCCTATGCTCCTAAACATAAAGAAAAGGGAAGCTGTAGCTGAACAGAAATGAATCAGGGGGATTCTGAACATTAGGGCAATGACTTTATCACAAGACCATCTGTCTTAAAACATGAAGGCACAATTCATTATGGCAACAATATGGAAAAAAAATTAAGCTCCTGCTATTTCCTGTACAGAATTTCCTCTAAAAATGAATTGACATCCCTTTAAGAGAAATGAAGACAGGCAATCTTAACTTACCTTCTAGTTACTCAATCAACCATGGGGCACTATGCTGGAGGCATAGATGAAAAGAACTCTTTCCTGCTAACTTGTTATATTTGGCAGGTTGAGACCAATACACCGTAAGGTCCAGACTTTCAAACATATCTGCAGTTTTCAGTACAGAAAAATGTTCTGGAGCTAATGCCTAATTAAAAAAAATTACCCTGGTATTCAATATATTATCTGAGTTTATTATTAAGACAAATAATATCTATGGTATATTTTCAAAGTGGGAGTGAAATATTTACTATATTATATTTGAAAATGTGTGGATAATATCCACTTTTTTGCATTGATTGAAGGGTCTTTCATGTAATCTTTTCAGTTCTTAGGGTTGTTTTTTTTTTCTGTTTCCATCTACAGTAACATAAAAATGAGGAGATGATTTTTGTTATTAGCAACCATTCTTAACTACAGATATGAAGTCTGGTTTTTACTGAAATCACATGCCCTGGGCAGGAATGTTCTAACCAGAACCATTTGCCTCTTCTGTGGAGGGGAAGAACTGTTCTCTTCCAGTTCTCTTCCAGAAGGCACCGACAGCCTTCTGCAAAAGGTACAGTACGACAGAGTTACTGAAATCAGAGCCTGGCATCCGTGGCACAAATCCACTTAACCTGCCATGACTGCCAAAGAAATACTCAAGGTAAGAGTCTTGCTTACA
Source organism: Geospiza fortis (assembly GCF_000277835.1). Lineage (NCBI taxonomy): Eukaryota > Metazoa > Chordata > Aves > Passeriformes > Thraupidae > Geospiza > Geospiza fortis. Next base: position 106,902 of record NW_005054622.1, read on the forward strand.
GCTGTCCCAGGTACAGTCTTCTGCAGAGAAGGGGGGAATCTGTGCCAAGGCCATGGAGAGTTACTTCAGCCACTGAGGTTTGCAGATCAGCTCCATGGCTTCTGTGTTGCCTGTACTAAAAATACATTCCCCATGCCTTATGCCAATGCATCTGTGTACAATCTAGTTCGAGATTTAGCACCTGAATACTGCACTTAAGATTTATTTCTTTTCTTAATGATGCATACAGACTAAAATTAAACAGTCTTACTTGCTTATTTCTGGAACATTTGCGCCAGCACTGCTTTTTTTCCTTCTGCGAGCTGGGGTTTCATAGTGCTCCTGTATGTCCCAGAGCATGGAAGGACTTGAAAGAGTTCTTAGACAAACTCCAGTGCAAACCACTGTAGTGTTATAATACTAGAAGGATCATTGCTTGTGCATTGTCATTCCTGTCCAGGACAAGTTCATAATGTAGTGGGTCCTATTTCCCAAAAAGTGTGCATTGTTTAGCTCCCTAATTATACACATACTTTCTTCCCTCTGTTCTTTCTCCAGACAAAGCATTTAATATTGTGATTTACCAATGCAGTTGGTAAATCACAACTTATTTCATATCAGCTATTATTTCATATCAACCTCTTAGGTCATGCACAATTCCCAAAACAGACTGCAGCCACTGTTTTTTGTAGTACTTTCAGAAATAAAAGATTTTTTCTAAAACTGTTGCATTAATTTCTATAGTTTCAAAAGAAATTAATGTGTGTGTTGGCACATATGGCCTTCTTATAAAGAGGAAGTTCACTTTTCTGTCCAATTTTGATGCTGCATTTCCATATGGATATGGAAAAGACATTATCAATGCACATTTTTGTGCCCCTTCCTGCAATATTCTATTAAGGTTTTAACACTGGAGAATGGCTTGGAAAACCTTTGGGGTGTGACATGTAAACAATTCAAGACACAGAACTGGTATTTCTCAAGAATAAAGATTAATTTTTGCAAGAAACTGTAAACATTTCACTGTGATTAATAAGGTATTAAATTGAAGTATCTTTACCTCTTCTGCTGTTCATTCAATATTCTGCATAGATGTGTCCTTGTGGAATAAGCCAGTGTTGGCAATTTGCCTTATCATGACTGCCAGTTTTCCATTGACATGTTCAAAATTTTGAGATACATACATCATTTTTTAGCAAAAAGCTTGACACTTATGTTGCAAATGTTTTGCATTTGAAATGTAAAATAAAACAGAAACTGTGAAAAAGTTATTAATTCAAAAGGAAACAATCTCAGAGCATTTTAATTTCCTGCCATAACCATAATTTTCTATCTCATCATCTGGGGCTGTGACACAGATTTATGTCTCTAACATCCCTATTAGAAGGGATGTCTCTAACATCCCCATGAGAAGTTGTTCCATTTCTCTTAGGGCAACCCATAGGAAAGGTAGAAAATCCTCCCCTTTTACCTGCCACAAATCTCAGAAGTGCATAGCAATGCCAAGGTGGTGGGAGTCACTCAGCATTACAGATCATCAGGTTCTGAGAAGGAAAAAAAAGACAAATTAAGACAAAAAGGCTGATGGTAGGAATTGCTACTGCTACTTACCAGGTCCAACAGCATCAAATAGCAGTTCCTGATGGGAGATTTTAGGGATTTCTAAATTTTTTTCAGTTTAATTTCCTGAAGTATATTAAGCCAAGGGGATTTTTTGTAAAACTTGTCTAATACAGAACTGTGAACGCCAGTGTATCTGTTATGCAACCTATATAACCTTATCTATCTAAAGTTCTTTCTCATTCCTGTTCTATTGATGATATTTTGCTTCAAGGAGTAAATCACAAAAAAAATTAAAATCCTCCTTATTTTCCTACTAAATGAAACACATTAGTGTTTACACATTTGTGTTGTACACATTTTGTGTACTAAAGAGAATTGTTTAACTGTCAGAGAGAGCTTTTTTGCTTATTTAGAAAGTGTTAAGGGTCTTCACGAGTGCCAGAGATGCTGCCATGGAGGAAGGGGAAAGTCTGACCCTTGTGGTGAGACTAAGATAATGCACGGTGAGGAGCAGGGGGGTGCATCTGAATTTATGAGGTTTCACTGTGAGGCACAAAACCTTGGGAAACTGTTAATAAAGTCTATTAATATAGGTTTTATGTTGATTACTGAGTCAAGGATACTAACTTTACTCACTTTATTCACCCTATGAGTCAGTCAAAAAGCACTTGTGACAATGTCTGTACAAACAGACAAAACTGCTTTTAGACATATTCAAAGTAAATGCTCACGTGCACAGGGCTTAGCATGCAATTCACAATGGAAAATGTACTTACAGCACAATTCCTGTTAACAACAGCATAGCTGCTGACTTAAAATAGTCATAGACAAAAAATACCAGTACTAAACTTTCAGACTTAGTGGCAGATGGAGACATATTGTGGTGATTTGTACTGCAAAGGGGCCTCCATGTTTTTATAGTATTTATGCCAATATCACTTTGCTAAACCTATTGAAAAGCCAGCAGAAATCTGTCGGATGCAGACATGTAACATTCCAGATGTGGCTTAGAGGAATGAGTACAGGAAAATCTACAGCAATGAAATTGCATGAAATTTTATAGCAACTGACAAACCACACAAAAGAGGTGGGCAGAGGTAGAAAAATACTCTGCCCAGGTCATACTCAGTACTTGCAGAAATGTATGTCTAGTCTGTAGAGACTATCAGCCAGTATCTGAACCACCTAAGATGCCTTGCAGGATACCTGGGGAGCTGCTGTGCTGTGTGCATCAGCAGCCAGCTGCTAGGCTTTGTTGCTGTGCATTTTTTATTAAATAACTATAAAACCAGAAAGCTAAATTCTTGCTTCCCTTGTGCAAAAGCAGGATGAAGAGTTTGATGTATGCATAAAATACAGAAGTTATCTTCCTCAGAGTGAGTTTACAGAGATGGCAATCTTCACTTAACTTATATTCCTTTTGCTTGGGAGATTTTTTTCTATTTTCTTAATACTTTCAGTACAGTATGAAGGCCACTGATTCATGTTCCTAGCTAGGAAATACTGAGGGTTCTTAGAGATGAAAACAGAAATTATTGGAGATTGTTAATGTTGAGCTGAGGGCAACTGCTGTTTCCTAAAGGAATGCAGGTCATAAAGGATTGGCCCTTCCATTTGGTCTGGGTCTGTGTAACACAACAGCCCATTTGCAGATATAGCTGTAAGTAAAGATTTATTTCCAGATGTGTGAGACAGATGTTATGGTAAAAAAAAGGGGGGGCGGGGGGAGGGGGGCAGAGGGAGATGGAGGGAAAGGGTAGAAGGCAAGAAAACCAACTACCAAACCCTACCAGAAATGGCGTTTAACCATCTGAGTAGACACCTACACCTGGCTTAACTTTTTATACATTCTTTTAAGTTAGGGTAGGAAAACAGTCTTTTCTTGGAACATTTTCTTTGTTTTTTAATTTAGATGTATAAGATAGGACAAGTAAAGCTGAAAAGCTCAAGTCCAAGCCAAAATGAGACTTAAAAGAAGACTTTAAAAACTGTTCTTTTGGATGCAAAGGGAAAACACCATTCCCATTGTGATCTACTCAAAAGTGAATATAAAATCGTAATTATTCCATATCTTTCTGGTACAGCCTTTAAGTGAGAAAATTTATCTTACAAACTCCTAGTGGGATATAAATAAAATCATTATTTTCAAGGTGCACTTAATTTTATCCAGGCAGATGAGAGCAGGTGTTTTTTTGACTATGTGGATTCAGGAGGATTCACTGCCTGCGTTCACTGGAGTGACTTCATCCAAGCTGACCTTGTGTTTGACTCACATCCCTGCACTAAGGTATTTGAATAGAATGACTCATTAATGACTTTTTTCTGAGCTTAAGCAAAAATCTCTGATCAGACAGAAGGACCCAAATGCTTGTGATTCTGGATCCTGACAGCTGCATTCACCTGACATTGCTAATTTTAGAGTTATTAACAATATTGGAATAGATACAAGCCATCTCCTAAAAATTTAGCAATGCTGATGTGATATATAGGCCATTGCTTGGATATAAGAAACCTCATCACTAAAGCAAAAATCAGTTTTGAGTAACTGTTCCAGCTGGCTCTGCTTAGAGCGGGGGGGTTGGGCTAGACATTTTCCAGCAGTCCATTCCCACTTCAGCCGCTCTGTGACCCTATAGAAAATGATGGAAAAATAAAGGAGCACTTACACAGACTGCTAGAAGCACTGGATTCAGGTGCTTCATTGTTAATGGCAAAGCTTTGACAGCAAATTAGACTGAGCAGGAAAATCTGTAATCAGTGGTGAACTTAAATCTGAGTTTAAGACAGTGATGTGTGCAAGACCATACAGTTATCATCTATTTAACCTGTATTTAGTACCACATGCAGACTATCAAATTACACAGATCTGGAAGGAAGACAGGATCCTGACTCCTCTATCACACAGATGTAGGAAGTGAGTACAGTCCTACATAGACCAGTAGATGTCTAGAGCTGGAACTGGCTTTAAGCACTAACAGAACTGCCTGAGTAGTCCCAAGATACCTCCTTTCCATCACAAAATTAGACACTTGGAGAGAATTGTGATGATGCACCTTTGCAAAGGCTTCCATCTCTTTATTTCTCTGACTGAAAATTATTTGTTTTGAGAGCAGTCGAAATAAGAAAAGTTAAAAGCAGAAAAAAATAAACACAGTCAAAAGAAGTAAACTATTAAGGATACAGAACATGCTTTGTATCCATCTTACTGTGAAAAATTAACTAGCAACTGGAGTAGAGTTCTTACAAATCCTAGTTTCTCAAAGAAATTAAGCTGGCACAACCACATTCTCCATCTGTCTATCATCTGCTAGTAAATTACTTACTAGCAGAAGTTTTAAGCTCATTGGAAAGTTTTTTAAATTGTGTTGACAGAGCTGAATTTGACAGGCATTTTGAAGGTTATAAAGTACATATGATTTTCGCGCCAATAGGATTGATTAAGTTTTCTCTTCCATGTGGATTCTTTCTTTCTTACTAGTAAGTTACAAAAAGACTGAAATCTTTCATCATAATTAGCAGATCTCTAATCTCTTTCTCTTTGATGTCTTATAAAGCTCCTGAAGAATGAAAATTCAGCTAAAAGAGTGATTGGAAGCCAGTCATTAGTTCCAGTGCCCACGGAGTTGCATGTGTCCCTGGAAATACTTCAGAACCCTCATGAGTGGTCTATTCATGTCGAACTAAAGCAAATAAACAAAACCAAGTTGCACTTTCTCTGTACTAGTATTAGTACTAGTCAAGCCTCATAGGTAACTTGCTAGGTACTGCACAAGCACAGTTTGAGGTGCATTTTGCTGTCCTGGAAAATCTGTTAAGTGCCTAAGATAGACTAAAGGTACACATGTTCAAACACACATGTTCATGTGTGGAAGTCATGAGAGAAGAGAAGGGCAGATGGAGAATTGTGTAATAGGCAGGTCAAGGGGATTTCCCCAGATTTTCACAGAAGGTGAAGGAGGAACAGAGCACAATTTTCCCAAATGCCAGGTTTATCTTTTTCTCATTAGTATCTCATGAGAAGTCTTAGGCAGGATTTGAAAAGCTGAGAGGAATGAGTTTAGTTTGTCCTCTAGCAGGTAAGATCTTTTAGACTAATTATCTTCCTTCATGGTATTGGACACTGAAATGGTCTATGGTAATGCAGATAAAAGTAAAAAGTATGCATTCAGGGGGGAAAGTAGGAAAATACTTAGGAGAAAAAAAATCATGTCATTCAAGGGTCTGCTGCTTTTATTTCAATGAAAAATAGTTTTATTCTATATCAAATCATTGCTGTAGAATAGGAAAGATCCATGATCCAGATCCATGTTTCCTCCTCACGACAAGACAGCCTCTATCTAACCCATTCCTGAGAGGTGATTTTCTTTGTCTGTTCTTCAGAGAAGGAATTTCACAACTGCCCTGGATTTTATGTTAAACCACAGCTACAGACAGAAGAACTTCCCTAAATCATGAAGTATTTTTAGCTGGTCTTTGAATCAATGACTTCTTATCCTATCCACAGTGAACACAGACAATACTTCAGTGCCAAACTCTGTGGTAACCTTTTACATATTTGAATACCTATTTTTTTATATATCACTTCCTCCCATGCATTCCAGTATCAATTTATTCTCATAAGTAACACACTGTAGGCCAAAAACACCTTTCTTGTTTTCCACTGTAGTATTTTCAGGTGTCCTGGTTTTTTAATGTGCTTATTAAAAAATGCCCCAAATCTGATTAGAAGCAGAACAGAAGGATTGCATCCTGTCTTGCAAAACCACTCTCCAGTTTATAAATATCCAGTATGAAGTTTAATTTTTTCAGTTTATTTTGTGGTCACCTCGCATGTGCAGTACTGCCCAAATTCTGTGCAACCTACTTTCTGTTTGGACAGTTGGTTGCTTTTCCACTTACCTATATCAGTTGTCTCCTCCTATGGGTGTACTGGAGAAATGGTTGCCCCCTTTGAGAGCAGGACTGATTTGTTCTTTTAAGATCTGGGTGTCCTTTGTTGCTGTGATTCTACTCAGTGCTCTGAGTTCCTTTCTGAACCAGCATGGACATAAGGTAAAGAAGCAAAGTATATAATGTTGATTTCTTTTCTATTATTGAACTTTAAAAAGCCTCTGCTCTCTGTAAAAAAAGCTTAGCAGTTATTCCAGTCTCCATATGGATAATTAGGTAAAGACATGGCTACAGATGCTGACTAGGTCTCTTTAGTTTCTGAGGTCCTTCTTGGTAAAAAGGTACTTTCTTTAAGCAAGAAGCAATTTTGTCTTAAAAGATGGGCATATTTTCAATCCAGCAATCCCAGTGTGGAACAGCTTATCCCAAAGAAGGAATCTCATTTGATTTCTGTCTACAAACTAAATCTGATTAAAGAACTTTCAGGGAACAGCTACCTAATTAAAACTGTTAAACTAACACTTCTGCATTTATTGACTATAGTACCAAAGATTATCCTGGGAGAAGATGAATGCTGAGAAGAAACTGGGCTATTATACATGAACTACCCCTTACAGTTTGGCATCACAGCAGGTGGACATAGGAATGTCCCCAGCAGATCCTGCTGGCCATAGATGTCAAATTGCAACCCCATATGTGTGTGCATACCAGTAGAGGAGCACACATATGGACAAATATTCAAAGTGGAAATTAATGTTTCAGCAGTCACACTTCTTAACAGTAGTGAGAATCAGAACCTCATGTTTGCAACTCTTCATCACTTCTGTGTGGGAATATCTGAAAGCCTTAATTGTCCGTAGACCTAATCATGAGGTGATGATCACTGCCAACAAAGTGCTGAGAGCTCTCAGCTCTCACTGCAGTCAGAGTGGGGACATGAGGACGCTCGGTACTTCACAGCAACTGCAGCATCATCCTGCCTCTCCAAACACATGCTGTTTTCTGAAGCTGTGACTGAGAACAATTGTTGTTCCTAAACAAACAACAGCAGCTCAGCTGGAGTCCCAGCTGCACTCAGGCCAACAGCCTCAAATCGCTAGTGTCACTTTGAAGCAATCTGTTTCTGGCTCTGGTGAAGAAAAAAATACATCTGACCTGTGACTGGAAGAAGACCATTCTTTCCCCCATCCTCCTGTGCCTTTCACATCTCCTTGAATCACATCTCCGACAACCTGAGTGCAAGGGAAGCCAATTCTGGTGATGTCAACAGGACTCCTCCAAGCAGACTATGTGTCATGAAAGAGATGCTCCTGCTCGGAGACATGGAGCAGCGCCTGGAGTGAGCACGGGCTGCCAGCCTTGGAGAAACATTCCTGTTCTTGAACAGGGTCAAGGGGCAATGCCAGCCCAGTGATTCATCAAATCAATCAGGCACCAAGGAGCAATTCCAGAAAAAGGGTCCAAAGTAAACACTGTGATCCTGAGAATGATAAATGACGCAAGAAGCCAAAGGAGCCCTTGAAGAAATGGTACTGTAATATTTCATTAGACCACCTATTGCCCCAATTAAACAGCTCCATTCTGCACAAGCTTATGCTTGTAGGTCTTGAATGATGAAGACTTGAAAAACAGAGAAGCTCTGCAGGAAGGATGGGATGTCTTCTCACTCACAAAGCAGACTAAAAAACAGCTACAGCTACAGATATTCTAGCGCTGAAATTTGTTAAAAAAAAAAGGAATTTTGCCTACAAGAATTCTTTGAGGTGGTTGTTCTTTCTGAATGTATATTGGCATTAGCTGTTTTGGATTCTTTCTAATACTCAACAAAGGTTTACTGATGCCAGGACTACGATAATGGGACTACTATCAGTATTTTAAATCCCATAACAAATGACTGTGTGTACAGTACATTATTTTCATTTTTACTGGAAGATAGAAAGGATATGGTTTTTTTAATGCTACTCTCCTCAAAATCTGTTAGGCTAGATTTATTCAGAAAAGCGAGCCTCTTTAAAAGCTAAGTTCCATATTACTAAATTCATTATTATCTTGTAGTCCTAATGCTTGTGGTCCAAATCTTTGACTACTGTCTTTCTGACAGTGTGGTGATTTTAAAGGGTACAACAGCCCAGTCTCCCTCCAGCTAAATCCCTAGGAAGAAACGAGGGAGGGAAGGAAGGAGGCAGGCCACACAGGGCCCTGAATAATTTTTATTCAGATGCACTCAAATGTATTCTGAACTTCTCTGGTCTGAAAGACTTGGCAGGGTTGACTCTTTTGCAAAACTTGAGGTTATTTGTGATTCATACCAGGTTTGGTGGTCTTTTAGTGAAGCACAGGAGCAGGCCTGCCATACCAGGTGGTTCAGAGATGCAAAGACTGTGAGAAAGGTTTCTGCCACCCATACAGACGAGTTACAGTTGTATTCATGCTCACTTTTTCAGAAACCAGAAAATCAAATGTGTAATCCCACATAGGAACTGGAGCCAGAATTTTTATCTGCTCCTTAGAGCTATTTTCCCTGCTGTGCTTTTTCAATACGAAGCTTTGCTTTCCAGCAGGACAACAGCCATCCAACTGCATGAATTTCTGCTGCTTCTTCATTAGGGAATTAAATAGGACACGCTGTGTTGCAATGCAGCTTCAGATTTGCTGACCTTTGGCTTTCTCAGACAAGTTATGATATTGACACAGGCTGTGCTGGTGGAGGCTTCATCCTTTTATTTCAAGAAATTCTGTAATGGAGAAACATAAGTTGTTGGGATTTTTTTAAATGTCATAAAAATTGTTTCCCCATTTTCATGATAGTCACCTCTACTCTTACTGGTACACTCTCAGAAATGAAACCTCAGCCCTGCTGTTCTGTTTGGATGGATGGATGAATTCAACATCACATCTGTTGAAAGGGTTGTGAAAATATTGTGTATGCACTAAGGATTCCACAGCAACCAGGTACAGGTGCAGATCAGTGGTTTCACTCTGTTCTGAGGAGTGCAAAAAGTTAACTTTATAGACATGTATTTATACCATTAAATCAATACATATTAAATATATGATTCTATGAACTTGTGGCTTGGGACAGTTCTGCCGTGCCTAATTTCAGTGAGATGGTTCTGCCTATCAATAAAACGTAAGGTTTAACAAGGTGTTTCAGCATCATTTATAGTTTGTATGTGGCAAGAAAAGTGCTTAATACAAGCACCAGCTGATAAATAGCCTGGCCTCAGGCTGTAACCAAAGAGGCTCATAATCTGGAGGCAGGGGTGGGATTGGGGTTTCAGGGACTGAAGAATCTGGTAATAGGGAAACCTGTGTGAAAAGTGTCATTGAATACCTGCTGTTTGATGTTTACATATAAGTGGATAATAGTAACCAGGAAACATTTTACATATTTTATTAGATACCCAAAACCAAAAGTGCAGACACAGGGTATTGATTTTTATTTTTTTAAATGGAAGTAGCTTGAATGGAAAGTAGAATTAACTATACATATTTGCAAAAGACATGGATGCATGACCACATATGATTTTCTTTTTCAGGTCGATGGATGACTTTGCAGGTGTTTCGCGCATTTGTGAACTTGACATGACAGGTTGTGCCCATATTATCATAGAAAATGTCACACACAATTAGTGCAATTTTATTTTATTGAAATGAATGTAATATGGATTGAAGTTCAGATATTGGAAAACAAACAAAGGGACATAAGAATTTACAATTAGGATGAAACATTAAATAGATTTTTTCATTATTGTATAGGCACATAAATCATACTTGAGTAATGAACAAGAATTAAGTGGTTATGTCTAATCCATGTTTGAGTAGGAAAATAGGTGTTGTCAAACACAAGACAGAACTAACCTTGATTGTTTCATAGATATTTATCATTAGCTAAAAGACTTTTTTAAAATAAATTCTGAGTTGCAATTTAGAACTTTTATGTCTTCCCCAGTTTTCTGTCAATCTCATTTTTTTTAATCTTTCCTTTTAACTCAGATTTTCCAGACAGGTGATCAGTTTTTCAGCTGTCTCCAGTTAGTTTACATCTTTCTTGAAATACAGAGCCCTACCCTTTACATAGCCCTCTGTTAAGCAGTGTCTGCACAGTGCAGCAGAAAGCAGAACAACTTCATTTATTTTGCATGCGGGATTCTTATTTAAATATGCAGACATGCTTTGTTTGGGTTTGTTTGACTGGTGGTTTTTTGCATCTGTATAACAATGCTGACAGATTCAGCTGGTTACTGTCACTCCGACATCACATTCTTTAGTAGTTGCTCTCCATCTCATACATGTCAGCTTGATTATTTCTTTCAGACACTACCTATTGCTTGTTCTGATAAATTTCATCCAGATTTTTTTTTTTAGTAGCCTATACTGTGATATATAACTATTGAAATTAGTATAGTTTGTTTTACATTCTGCATGGGTTAATTTGGTTTCTAAAAAGGCATGTAATAACACATCAGCAACATATATGGTAGAAAAAAAAGATTTTTCTTTTGTGACTTTTGAGGTCACAAACCCAGTTTCATCTGCACTCTCTACTATGCAGACAGGAAAATGTTTCTCTTTGCCAGAGTTCCTTAGTCTGATTTACCACACTCTTTAGTCTAGGTCTCCTTTGTTTATGAAAAATTACCTTGCTGACTCCAGTGTTTGACCTGAGCTATCCTCTTGTGCACTAGTGCAGAAGTCAGTCCTTGGAGAGCTTGGTCATGAAATCAGACTTGCTTCCAAGAACAATGAGATTTGTATAGCTAGATAGATTGAGAGTTTTTGGCAACAAGACACCCTGACAACTGACAGCTGGAGCAAGCACTGCATAAGTGTTTCAATAAACTTTGTGAGAAGAGGAGGAATAGCTACCATCTGAAGGTACATCTTATAACTTAACCAGTTTTCAGCACTGGGTAAAAAAAGAGTGGCATGTCTGGATTTCTGAGGGATGTTGTAGAAATACAGTCTCTTCCTTTAAAACTCTGCTACTATTTATCAGGACATGATAAGAGCTTTTTCCATTATCTTCATGTCTCAAGCAGAGTAAAATATGTGGAGAATCTGTAGTATGCACTTCTACTCATTAACCTCCCAAGTTGCTTCATAAACACACAAAACTGTCATACTGTGAGAGAATTGTACAATGCTATTTACTAATTCATCTTAAGTCTATAGTCTCAAATGTCATAATCTTTGGAAATCTATATGAGGGCTATAACCTTTGTGAGATGCCAGAACTCTTTTCTCATGGCTAGTGAGGGTTAGATAAACCACAGCAGCATTGTGTTATTTATCTATCTCATATTTGTTTTATTTACTAATTTTTTGATTCACTTCCCTTGAGCCTTTCAGAATGAAATAGTATTGCTTAAGTCAAGGAAAAAGAAATTAAAGCCAAGGTTAAAGAAAGAAATAGGAATATTTATAGTTCAGACAATTCTGTAATTGTTTTGTCTGGGTCAATATGATCTACAAAAGCTTCCTTGGGAATGAAAACTCAAATGAAAAATTTTGGTCAAGTCTGGTTAAATTTATGCAATAGTGATAGAAGAACTAAATCCCTCTGTCTGTTAGACACATTCTTCTCTTTTGTGCAGTATTTTTTGCTTATTTTTTTTTGCTATGCAGTGGTCCTTGGAGGTTCCAGTGGTCATTAAGTCCCATTCTGTCAGCAGAAAGTAAGAGAGAATCTTTGGAAAGGTCCTGTATTGGAAATAGCAGGATCCAGAAAGGGTAGAAATGCATAACCCGCACGATGATATACAAATCTGTTGTTTCAAAATTATTTTTTGTTTAGTCATTCCAGTTTTTATCCACTAGTGGATTGGACTAGAGTTTATTTACTGTATCTTAGTATGTCAAATGTGAGCTAGAGCAATGGTGGGCATAAAAGGAAAAAAAAAATTAGATAAAGCAAAGGCAGAATCAGGTGAAAGTAGGGTGGGTGATGATGGTGAATGGATGTTGTCTGGCCAGATAGGTAAGCTTGTTAAGGAACAGAAGGAAAAAGTTAATTAGGTAGAGAGTATCTCTTCAGAACCATATCAGCTCCTGAAGATGCCTCAGAAAATTAGTGCTGGAATAAAACCTCAGTCCAGTTTTTCTCTCTACTGTGCAAGTCCCTACAGGGCAAGAGTAGAAGAATGCCTAGTTCTATTGTTATCCTTGTCTGTACACTTTCAGTGAGTGAAGAAGAGAGGGACTATTGTTTTATAAAATCACTTTATTCCCTTCTGACTGTATCTGCAGAAGTTTCCAAGGTGTAAGTGAAAATCCTGCAAATGAACCCAGACTGACTTTAGTGCTTTAGGTGACCTCAGCTGCGTATGCTTTTCATGGGAATCTCCTAATCTCTCTCACTATCCGTAGTGCTTCTTGCTGCAGAGTCATCCTGGAGTGCGTGAACCTGGTGCCTATGAATAAAGTGAAACCAGCAGATGTGCTCCAGAAGCAATGAACTGGTTCTCCCTATGCCCTGCTGCTGCCAATGAGATTTCAGACCACAGGATAGCCAAAAACCAGAGCATCCTGTCTCCCATCCTTGGAACAAATGCAGCAATTTGTCCCGCCCCAAAATGGCAGATCTGTTGATCCTTCTTCCACATTTTTGTTTGCCTTTACCTTCTGAAGAGAGGTGTTATTTCTCTGAAGGCCCACTGGGGTTGAACTCAAGTCTTGCTTTGGTTTCATGCGGTGAGCTAACTCCTGGGCACCTCAGGCTTTGAGTCAGGTGGTCAGAAATGCCCAGATGAGTCCATTGCTACTCATAATTACTACTGGATAAAACATTTACATGCCTCACACCAACATAGTATAACTGTTTGATACTTAAAGGTAGTGGAATGTGGAAGAGTGAAGAGGCAATAAAACAGTGCCCTCAACATCCTTCTGCTTTAGCTGCATGGTGAAGCTGAAAACAACAGCTTAAATAAACTTCAAATAGCGAGTAAGTTATCACTGGAATAGAGTTAAAAATTCAAGCTGACATGAAATTTGAGCTGACATGACTAAAAAAAATGTTCCTCTCTAGAGTTTGAATTGTATGGAGACAAGATTTTACATTTTTTTGTCCTCCCATCTTGGTTACTGCAGTGACATTGTCTTTCTCTTTTACAGTAAAATTCATAAACTACTTGGGAAAATACAAGCTCACTCAGTCATACAAGGCAACACCAAAACAATCCAGGCAAGTTTTTAAAAACGTGAAAAACAAGCAAACAAAAATGTATCATTCATCATCTCTGAGTCTCTATGAGTCTGTAGATCAATTTCACTATAAATATGCAATTTAATAAAGGAGTCAAATGACTTCTTTCATGTGCATACGGAGATTTGGTAGAAAAAATTCCCAATCATGACTAAAACAGTAGCAACAACAAAATGGATTTTAGCCTTAGCCTATTGCTCCAAAAGCATTTGGCCTCGACTCCTGTAGCAGGGCTCAGCTGGTAAGTATTCAACAAATTCAGGGTTTTTTTAACTCTTTTCTTTCTCTAGTGTGTATGTTTATGCTCTGGTTTTCCACTGAACCTCATCCCCATGATACATTTTTGGTGTACTCCTAAATTTTGTTTGTCAGAAATATTTCTGTTTATGCTTAGGTCAAGCCCATGAAAACATTAGGTCATTTTCACTTTTTAAAACCTGGTCAGAATTGACACCTTTACTGGACCACACAAAAGGTAATTTTCAAAGTGGGCAACCCAGTGAAAATTCTCTAGTGATATATTCTACCTTGGTTGTAGAGTCTGTGCTGCCAATCTCTGTGATCAGATCAGCTGTGAGGAAATTTTAATTCTATTCATGTTAAAGTAGGCTTTCAGTTTTCAAGGTTATTAGCCAAATTAATTTTACTAGCACTGAATGCCCTATTGCATTTGTATGGAGTCAGGCCAATCTGTAAGCCAGGTGGAAGCAAGGGAGAGGAAGGAGAAAGGGCTTGTCTGAAGTGTGAAATACTGTGATGTACTTGGGACAGACATAAGGAGGAACCATGAATTTCAGGAGATGGAAAAATCCCTGAGTATGTACTTTGGGAAATTTTGCCTGAATTAGGACATGGATCATTATCTACAATCCCCAACCATTGCTTACTTCTGGTGGGCTGCACTAGGCATGTGCAAAAACTTAGAGAGTCACTTATGTTCCTAAAAACAAGTAGTACTCAAACATAACTAAGAAGTGTGGAGACTTGCTGTATATCCCTTTCTAGCAGGACTGATTTCACCTTAGGAATATTAAAAAGTGACATGCTCAAGGAAAAAAAATCAAGTGACCTAGCTTTTCTTTATTGTTGTTCCAAATAAAGGACTAAGAATCAGGAAGAGATCTATCACCAGAATATTTTCTCAATAAGAAGCACTTCTGCACTTCATTAAGATGGAGAATTATCAATTGTGCCAGGGAAACCATGTAAATGAGGCCTTGTAAGGAATGGAAAAAAAAAAATCAGATTTTACTGAGAGCATTTGAATATCTTTAAAATATTTTGCACTTGAACATTAGAACTGGTTGAAAGACAAGCCTGGAGAGGTCTTAATAGAGACTTACTAGCCATTTTGGAAATACTTACATCTACTACTTCAGCTCTACTAAACTATAATCTGGATGACCAGGTTTGTACAGACACTAACAACATTCCAAAGAGGAGCATTTTGCTGTTTTCTGTCTCTCTGGACTGTTGCCAACATTAGTGAGATAATTCTATGAATATTAAAATCTGTTCTGTAGCTTCCTAACACAGCAAGTGTCATTAAGAGAAGGATAACTGCATTGCAGGTTTCAGCCTATTTCATATTCATTTGATAAAAAAATATTGTAATTTAAGTCCTGACGAAATTTCTGCATGGATATTAAAGGTAAAGGACCAGAAGAGTCCTTTCAGAAAGCTTAATATTTTTATTACCAAGCAGGAATTTAGAATAGTTTGAATATTCTCTCTAAGAGGGTCTTTAATTTGTAGATGTATTTATTGTCTTTAAGAAGGTCCATGAAAAATCTGTTCAAATTACAGCTAGAAGGTTGTATCTTAATTGACTAAAAATCCTGAAAAATTAATCTCAAAATCTAAAAGTCTGTCTGAGCTCTTTCTGGCTCCAGGGTTAGCAATAAAGGTTCTGGAATCACAATTCATGTCAAATCCTACTGAAAAGATTGTACACTGTGGCCTGCAATAGAGAAGAGAAACTATTTTTTAAGCAATGAATCTAGAAGATCAGATGTTGATTCAGAGAAAGACCAGGTACCTTGAGTAGAACGGTGCCAATTTTGCATAGCTTTACTCCAGAATAAAAGATGAATTCAGAGAAAACTTTAAAATATTTTCCTAGTCAAGTCTGCTTAAACAGAAAATGTGCCACAGTGCCCAGCTATACACTCATTTATGTGCTGTGTTAAACAATCCAGGTGTAATTGAGCCTATGTGTTCCCTGCATGTCATCTTTTGTTTGGTAGGGGAAGAAAATCTGGCTTTAAGGAATAGACTGTGTTTAATCTTTTAAAGTGGAAATGTATCTGTTGTTTCAGAATCTCTGCATCAGCCCCTAAAAACAGTTAAAAGACTCCAATACTAACTCTGAAAAATCTTCTTTCCTTACGTATGTGAAGTGCTCAGAGCTAAAAACTTTTAATTATTTCAGCCATAGAGAAAGGTTTAATGACTGGCCATGAAAACAGTTTCATGACTTCCAGCCATGTGAAAGAACTAAGGAAGTCTGTGTCTGAACCTACCCCGCTTCTGATTCACAAGAGTATTTTCCACATTCAGACTTGCACCACATTTTGCTGTGTAGTTCCTTTTGCTGTTTCCAATTCCTATGCAAGAGGCATTCAAGGACACACAGTGTGGTTTTTTAAAATGTTTGGGTTTGTAGGTTTAAAAAAATGTTATTTGTAATAGAAGTTCTGTCCTCTCAATGCTGCAAAAATTTGGTTATGTCCACTGTAAGTTCTTTTTCCGAGCTCCCTATTTGTCTTGGATTGCAATATGTGTCCAAATCCCTGACAATGGCTAAAGCCACCAGTGATTTTAATTGTTACTTGTATTGGGTAGGTTTTTACTGAGTTTTTCTATAGTAAGTGTAATACCTACACATATATTGCCCTGAAATATATTATATTTCAGGTAACTGTGCATTTCACAAGTTTGGAGTCAGACAACAAATTTTCAACAAATTTTGTCTGCAGGTTTTGTACTGTGTGAAAGATGCCATGGATGAGGCAATGGGCATGGATCCCTCATGGTTCAGATCTGCTTTCACCACAAGCTTCGAGTCACTGCCTGTCTGACTGCTCACTTGTGTCTACCAGCACTTAAAGAACTAGAATAAAATGAAGTACCTTAGGCTGCTTTGTTCATGCATACATGTCACTTTCAGGGATTTAGAAACAATTAGTTCCTCCCAGGCAACCAAAGCCTGAAATCTAAATAAAACAAGACTACTAACACACCTTTGCCAATAGAATCATCTGTTTGAACGCTATGCTTTTGATTTCCAACTGTTTGCATTATCAATGTCTATGCTAGGGAGATTTTTAAACAATGGTACAGAAATTGCCTATGGCAGAGGAGTGCAAGACTTTTTAAATGAGCTGTATGATCAACAGCTTTATTAGGACTACCAGAAGCTGGGAAGTTGGTCTTTCATAGCCATAGTAAGTAAAAACGTGTGTAGTTGAGGTTGCTTTGTCCTGAGAATTCCTTGTAAGAAAGATTTGCATATGGTACAGCTGCCCAGAATATGGGAATCCCTAAAAAAAGGCTAACGTGTTTGGCTGTCTTTTACACAGAAACAAAGCAAAGCAAAACAAACAAAGAAGGAAAAAACAAAGCCTTTTTGGCAGGGGGGTAAATGACTCATCGGGTAAAAATCCTGCAGCTAGATAGCACTGTAGCTGAGACAGTTAATTACATACAAGGAGATGTCAGGACACAGCTCAGACAGCGAGAGGGAACGGAGCAGAGCTTTGGTCATGGCAGCCAGCGGTCTCTCAGCTGGGAAGTGCTGAGCTTGCACGCACAGCCTGGGTACATGTCCTGGCCAGAGGAATCCAGCCTGGGTACATGTCCTGGCCAGAGGAATCCAGCCTGTGGCATGCCGACATGGAGTCTGGACCCATTTGTGAATGCAGGCTCAAAGCAGATGTGGCTGTTTAGAGATCTGAAAATTCCCAAGTAAAGAGGTTGAATATGGCATTTGGAATTAAGGCTAGCTCTAATTTTAGACATTCTAAGGTGAAAACAATTATTCAGATAGTCAAAACCTAAGTGATTAAAAGCATAGAACTGAAAAACCGAGCTCTTGCTCTAAGTAGGAAAGAAGATACATGTCTCCATTGCAATACAGCAGGATTAAGGTCAAGAAAGACCTGAGTAAACCATGCTGGGCTATGCTCAGTGAGAGTGGGATTCAGCTCCAGCTTTATTCAGGGTTCTGTATATGAACAAAAGTCTGAGCACTCACTGACAGGCCAGTCAATAAAATTAATGAAACTCATATTGAATAATTAACTTGACCCTATGGCATATACTTGGCAATAGTTAATAGAGTAACTTTCCAGACTTCATCAACATCCATAGAGCTGCTTGTACATGGGGATTTAATACCCCAAGGCACTCCACCTATTCACCAGGAAGGCATTAATCCTCCACAGGTCCTGTATCATATTTGCCAGACCTGTGTGGATCCCTTGGATCCACATTTCCAATGAGTATATCCCTCAGAAGCCTGCATGGGGGCATCAGAATAAAGCCTTCTTGGTTATATAGACTAAACCACTACTGACTGTAATACCTAAGCTCCAGCAAGGAGCAGAACATGACTTTGAGTAGTTACAGCAGCTGTTAGACAGCTACTGACTGGAATATTCTGGTACTCTGTGCTTGGACGCTGAATGGTTTGATTACCACTATCTCACTTCAGAAAGCATTGTACTAACAGCATGCATAAGGAAAGTGATTAGGTTAGGGCTAAATATTAAATACTGTGATTCACTCATATTCCTGAGGCCCAGCAGACTCCTTCCTGCATGGATTAGTTTCTGTACTTTAACGAAAGACATTTTAATATTTTCACTGTGTTTTCTCCTTCCTCAAGGAAATGAGAAGTTCATCCCTTATGAGGCACATTAGGTCATTGTCTCCTCCCTTTTCTTAAATCCTCTTGTTGATTTCAAGATAGACAAAAATATTTATTAGCACAAACCAAAGCTACAACAAGAAACACTGAACAAGAATATGGCTAGGGATTTTAACCTTTACCAAACACTGTAAATTTTTTATGAGACAAAGAATAAATATGTTTGCTTCTTCTTCTTCCTGTCCTAGCATTTGGCGGACAACATGGGACATGGCGGCAGCATGAATGAACCGTGGTGCAGTACGGCTGGAGCAGGTCTCATTAAAGGAAAGGAAAGGTCCAGCTGCCAGTCTTATCAAGCCAGCCACTGAAGTTTGGTCTTTATTTACTTAACCACAGCCCTGCATTTGAGTTTCATAGTCAAAAGTCCGTCATGGAACTGCAATGCCTGCCAAAGGTTAAATGACTACTCCAGTCCAATAATGATTTGATTTCCTTTTACCTGTGTACTTTTGCACCTCTTAATCATAAAATCTCTCCTCCTCATACACTTGCTTGCCATACATTCCCAGCTTGGATACTACTACCCTGGGCCTTGTCTTTGTCCAGTTTGTATTTGCATTTTAAATGACACTGAAAATATGTCTCTTAGGGACCCTATAATGGGTAAAGCAACAGGACATACAGACACTCCTCCTGAACTAATAAAAACCTCAGCTAAAATTTCCAGATGAAAAATAATAGCATGGCGCTGATTTGCCAGTTTGTGGCTGGCACCTAATGGAGGTTTTACTAGAGATATTAAGGTTTCTCACCCATTAAAGTAATAGTTTAGAAACTTGTGAGTAAGTGGTCTGAAACCCCTATGAGAGATTATTTTGATTGAAGTGCTTCAATTATGTTTGTAATGCTTTTAGTACATTTGCCAAAAAAGCCTTTTCAATTTGGCAATAAAGACACAGAGTTAAATCTTGTTGCCACTGAAGCTAACATCAACCTCTTCTTGACTTTCCCTAGAGCTCAAATTTCACTCATAACTAGTATTTTTTTTTTTCCTATCTTGCTAACAAAAGTGATAACCCATTAATGACTCCACTGGTGTGTTTTCCCATCTCCAGAGCAGAGCATGTTCCCCTGAGTTTGTTCTGGGAGGACCCATTCTGGGAACTGTTTTCCCTTCTCTCTGGAATGAGGACTTGGGATGCTCATGTGCTACCATCAGTCCGGTGAAGCCCTTATGTGTGGTCCAGGTCCAGGCTGTGTATTGGATAAGGGGAAAAGACATGCCAGAAAGAGGAGTAAGTGGGCCAGGTGCCACATCTGATACTGTTTCCTCTTCAAAAAAATCAGTGTGAAAAAGCTACATACATACCTGTCGTGAACAGCCAGATGATACTTTTATTTCTCTTTCTGTTCTAGAGTTTAGCACTCATTGTTGCCTTGTTTCTTATGTTGAAAACCTCCACAGAAAACTTTGATGATATTATGGACCTTTCTTCTGCCATGCACTGTGCAAGGAGCTGGCAAGCAAGTCCAAATCTCCTGTCTGCTGGCTCATATCCCACAGCTGCAGGAAGTCTCAAATTTTTTACACAGAGAGAATTTCTGACTCCAAACTTATTTCCAGGAGCTCTCCAGTATGGGAACTGTCTAAAGGAAAGAAAACAGCAGGAACAGTTAAAAGAACAGCACTGCATATGGTCACAATCTATGTTCTAAGTCAAAAATAAATTCTTCTACAGTGCCAGATATAGTAATTCTGAGGGGAGAATTTTTTTTTTTTAAATTCACGTATATTACCAGCATTATCTCTGGTAAGAAGAGCATTTGAAAGGCTCAACTATGTCCTGTATATGAAAAAAGTAGACAGCTGCTCATGGTGTCACTTTCCTGGGTATTTGAAAGAGAAAAGTGGGCTAGAAGTTCATGATTATGTCCATGTAATGTTAGCTACTTATACTAACAACCTGATTTTTATTTTGCAGGGAAGATGATCCTTTTGATGACGATCCATTTTAGAACCTGAGTTCAAAGTTTAGCAACTGATCTGCAGCTATCACTACTAACTCACTTTACTGCTGCATTACTAAATCACTTTATTGCTGCGTTTGAGCCCTTCATAGGAATTGTGTTGAGATTATCCCTCTGAAACATTACTGCTGAGCATCAGAAGCACAGCAACAACCTCCAGGGCAAATAACTTTTTCCTACTTATCAGTCAATTTTGCCCAAGGTTTGTTTTTCTTTAAGTTCAGTATGTCCCCTATTTTCTTGTTATTCACACACTTTCAATCCAAAGAGTCAGCAGTGATATCTAAGAGACATTCTTGTGCAGTCAGAGGAGACTGCTTTATCTACCATGTTCAGCGCTGAGTTTTTAACACAGGTGTGTCACATAGCCTTAAGAAGAAAGAAAGGGACATTAAGGAGCAAAGCACAGCTCTGAGAGTATGGAAATAATTTTTCCTACCAATATCCTTTCATTATGTTTCATGTCAAAAAGCCAAAAAATGTGGTAAGAAGAAAAAACACAAAACAAAATCCAAATGCTATCTGTCCCAATCAAACAAGCCGCCAAACAAATAGAAATTAATTCCAAAATATTCCATACTATGCACCCTCCAATATCCAAAAATAATACTTTACCTCATGTTTCCATTACTTCCCTTTGCAACTCAGAACTGTGCTTGGCAACACACCTCTTTCTATTGTTCGTGTCATAACATTTATCAAATTACTCTTTGCACTGCAGTCACTCCTGTGTTTGAGCCTCATGTAGACAAACCTCTCTAGGATCTCAACAGTCTAACATGAGCAGTGCTGGCAAGAGAGCTGTGCTACCACAGATGCCAGCTTGCGAATGCCTACCAAGCATCCAGGATTTCCTGGGCATGGCTTTTTTTCACCTTGAATCTTTTTTAGAAGGGCAGACTCTTTTGTCAGACTTGTTATCTGCAGACCCCAGGCATTCTCTCTGTCATATATCCCAAGATTCCAAACTACTGCATGCTGTGTTTGGATTGCCACGTGCAGCCAGCCCAGCCCTGTGCAACTGCACAGGTTCTGGGAAGTGCTGGCTGAACCCCCCGAACGTCTCCTTCTCATGTGGGCTGCACATGCAGCGGAAGTTAAACGCCTCCCGCTCATGTCAAATTTATTACTTGTGCTCAGAAAAAAAATGCAGAGCAGGTCTGGTTCTCATAGATGGGCTGCTCCCTTTGTTCACTCACGTCATACTGCATACAGGAAAATATACTTCCCTAAAATGACACGGCCTTGGACTAACATAGAAGACAGAGGCTCAGGCACAACTCACTGGACAAATGGCAATTCACTGGACTGGCAATTGCCTCTTTTCTGACAGCAAAGACAGAGCTGAGGGTGGACACGTGGAGTCCAAGCTGCCAGCACCTGGCGCAGCAAGCAGGTCAGGCTGTGAGCCCACAGGGTGACTTCGGGCAGCTGCATGGCCAGTGTGCTTCAGGGGGCCCACCCAGAGCCCCAGGGGAGCTTCTGCAAAAGCTCTGGCTGTGAAAAGTCCTGGAGTGAAGAGCAAAGCTGGAGAGAGGGATTCATGATAAGAAGATATACTAGGTTAGAAAAGGACTTTTTTTTCCCCCCAAACATTTGATTTTAACCTGATTTAATCTGGCAGTTTTTGTTACATGAACCCTGCAAGAAAGGTGGGATGGTTCTTCATGGAGTTGTGGACTCAGATTCTTGTCCAAGAAACACAGTTCATGAATCAAGACATATAAGCATTACTGTGTGCAGATTTCTGTGTAGGCAATCCAAAGCTGTATCCAAAACCTGCCCAGGTAGTGAAGCAGATACCTAACTGTTTGCCCATGCCAACTCAAGGCTTGTCCTCTGGTTTCACTTTTGTCAGCACCTGAGGTACATTTCAAGTTTCTTCTTCAGTCAATGGGAGGAGAGAGACTGAAAAAGACAACAAATCAGCTCTTGGCTGTCCTTACTTGTACCTCACAATAGATTATAGAGGGAGTGAGAAGAAATGTTTAGGTTAGCTTTGGTATCTGAATCATGGCTCTTGGCAGCTGAAGTCAGATGGGATGAACATTTTAATGATCTTCTATAGATTAACTGTAATTAGGCAACTAAGCACAGTTCCAGCACTTACTCCCTCTGTCCTTCCCCAGTGGAACAGGAGAAATTTAGCAAGAGCAAAACTAAGAAAGCTCATGGTTTGAGATGGAGATAGGTAGTTAAGTAAGCAAAGAGGAAGAAGAAATAAAATAAAACAAATAATGGAAAGGCAAATAATTTATCACCTTCCCCAAGTAGGTTGATGCCCAGCCAGTCTACAAGAAATGGCTACCATGCCAAAATCCCCCCACTTTGTTTTATTACTGAGCATGATGTTATATGGCATGGAATATCCCTTCTGTAAGTTAGTATCATCTGTCCTGGTTGCATCCCCTCTCAGCTCCTTGTGCATCCCAAATTTATTCCTGAGGTGAAGAGTTAGAAAGACTAACTCTTTAATGTTGTGCAAGAACTCTTCAGCAAATGCTTCTCTAATATCACCCCTATTTTAGTCACAAATTCAAAGCACAGCACGTTACAGGTTGAAAACCTGTAATGAGAAAATTAACTCCATCCCAGACAGATCCAACACAGGATTAAATGGAGAGAACCTCTATCTAAGGTGAATTGCGAGTATGATGCTGTCAAAAGTAAATGTACAGATGTGTTTCAGATTTAAATAGTGTTCTTCAAGTGTCTGAAATCCTTACTCTAACAAATACAACACAGAGAGAAGTAAACAGGGAATAATTTTTCAAAAATTATATAAAATGTTTGTAACTGTAATTGGACTATGAATATGTTCCACTGCTCCAGGAAAATATGTTTACTCTTCCTGGTGATCGTGAACTTTATTGTAGTAGCCTTATTACTCCTCAATCCCAGCAAAGCTGAGCCACTTCTAGGCAAGCACATCCAGTTCCTCCATAAATTAATCTTTTCCTAGTGCTTTGGGATGGTATTAGTGTTAAAGTAGTGACAGCTGATAAAAAGATCACAGAAAGTTTCTTTAGTCCTGACTACACTGGATTTACAGGGATTATATTAAAGTGAACAAAGGACAAAAGGGTAGGCAGGTTTGTACGTGTACCTCTTTGTATAGAAGCTGAGCTAGGCCCCTCTTCTTCACTAACTCTCTAGTAAAAATGGAATTGAGGAAGGGGAAGAATGGTCAGAGGGATTATTAGAGAGTGGATGCCATGATTAAAGGGACTTTCTTTTTCACAAAGTCTGTACATATAGTCCTGTTCCCTAGCAGTGCCAGGGACAATGCACTTTAGACTACTGTGTATTCATTTGAAATCTGTAGGATGTATGAAGGAACCAGCTAACTCCAGAGAAAAACTTCAACTGCAACACAGGGAATGAAGCAAAAAATGGGAAGAGGGCTTTATTAATATTATTTAGAAACAAATATAATCTTATAGAATCAAGTTGCTTTAATTATTCCCTTTCTGATTATCATGCAGGTGAGATACTGTTCTGGTCACAGAGAGGGGCAGAGTTTAGTGCTGTGTGGCTGTGACCAGGTTGTTATTCCACACCACCTATATTATCTCTTGGGGCACAGTTTTCTAAGGAAAAGCCTGATGCCTTTTACTGGAAGTTGGCCATTCTGCCTCACTCTGGGAAGATGTCAGCATCAACTCCTGCAGATGTGATCCCTCTGCTGTCCTGCTTGTCCCCCTTCCTGTTCTGTCTGGAGTGCGACTGCCAACCTTTAGCACTGAAAGAGATCAAGTGTAGTGCTGAAACGACAGCCCCAGCAGGGAAGCTGCCAGCAGCGGTGGGGACAAGCCCGATCCAGCTGGGTCCAGCTGAGCCAAGCAGAGCCCAGCTGAGGGGGCAGGGGGGCTCTGGAGAGCAGCAATGCAGAAAGGTCACAGCGGCAGTGGGAGCACCTGTGCAGGACCGAGCTCTGCAGAGCGGTGCTACAATCCCTGCTTGGATGATGTAGATTCTGGGGGATTTGTTTATCACTGCTTTTCATTATTTTGGGCTGGGGGGTGGGAAACATGAGCCACAGCATATTGCCTTCTTTCCCAAATACCATGTGTTGCGCTGAGGGAATGGTTACCACATTGCCTTTGTCTGGGAAAACCACACAGACCCGACCTGCAGGGAATGTCTGTCAGCTTGCTTTAGTTCCTGGTGTGAATACCTTTTTGAGGGTAAAACACCTAAACACCTTCTCTTTTTTTTCTTTTACTTTTTTGTTTTGTATACATTTGCTATTATTACTGTTCTTGTTATTGTGTATGTATTCTTCCACTGCTTTGTGCTTTTAGTAAATTGTTACCTCAACCCATGGTCTCTCCCCTTTTTGCCAGAATCTCTTCTTTTTGTCCCTCCCTTACTGGGAGGGGCAGGGAAGAGGAGTGCCTTGTTTGGAGTTTAATTTCCTGCTTACGTGCAAATCAACCCAGATACCATTACTAATTAACAAGTATGTGATGAGAAAAAACAAACCTGTATAAAAACATGTTCACTTGTTAATTTGATAAATTGCTTGTACAAATGTCAAATTCTTTGCTTTGTTGTCAGTTGTGTGCAATTTCATCATCTATTTTCCAAATTTCACAGTAGACTCTGCGGTTAAAAAAATGGAATATTCACCATAAAGTTTGTCTTCTGTAGAGTTCTGAAGTATTTTAGTGTAATCTTATTCCTTTGTCTCATTGCTGTCCATTTTTCAGACAGTTACATTTATGTGTCTCTTGTCTCTCTTTGCACTCATATTGCAATAGCTTCCTTGACACTTTTCTGATATTCCAATATTACCATTACTTGCCTTTTAAAACACGTGATTCAGTCATTTATTGAAACAAGTTTTCACATTATCACAGTAATACAGGTTAATGAGACGTTATGACTTCTGATCCCTTAGACAATGTAACAGAAAAGTTTCTGATG
This sequence comes from Geospiza fortis, assembly GCF_000277835.1. Classification (NCBI taxonomy): domain Eukaryota; kingdom Metazoa; phylum Chordata; class Aves; order Passeriformes; family Thraupidae; genus Geospiza; species Geospiza fortis. The sequence goes on from NW_005054622.1 coordinate 132,371, forward strand.
GTAAATTATAATGTTGAAAAATGGAAAAGCTCAAATTATTACCCAGATTTGGAAACCTAGTAATTATGGCAATTTAGACCCAGTGTAAATCTGGACTTCATTGACACTTTACAATGAGATAAACCAGGACTGGACCATTGTAATTTCCTATTTTATTATATGAGATCTTGTGATCTCTAATTGTTATGTAAGGTTTCAGTAATAAGTAATTCTAGCAAATTATCTTAAAGCTAACATCAGTTAGTGGATATGTTTCACATGTTAATCAGTTCAAACTCTATAAAATAATGCATTCCTAGGAAAAGAACAACCATAAATTCAGGTCTTAAATACTGTGTGATGTGCAAATGGAGAAAACCATTTTACACAGAAAATTTTAGGAATGACAGACAGATTACATCTATGCCAGTGCCTTAATTTGTTGTTGGCAGAACACATTAAAGAGTCAGACTTTCACATGTCCTCATAAACTGTAGACATGCCACGGACAGCAAGTGAATAAAATTTCTTATTCTTGTTAGAGGGACATATTCTTGGCTTTTCTTGTTAGAAGGACATATTCTGTGTGATAAAGTGAAATAAAACTCTAGAAAATGGACTAGAAACAAAAAGCAAGGAAAATTATCCATTACAATAGAACTTTACTTTTCAGTGTGGCTGCTTGAAAAAGCTCTTCTCATTGTTGAGAGAACTCTGGACCATATTTGGATGCAGGGGTTGTAAATAAGATCTTTGAATAGCATTATCACTGCTAGCTGTTGATGTGATCTGTAGTGCTCACTAATTGCTACAGTCCTGGCTTTGCACAGGAAATCTCCGTTCAGCTGTTGTTGGTTTGGAAACCTTCTGCTGAAACCAGGATATCTTTTCTGTCCTGAGAGAGCATCGCTTCTCCTTTCAGTGGTGTTTCACCAGAACATATGCAGTACAGGCATAATTTTTCATTAGATGAAATTGCAATCTACTGTTTGTTTCATAAGTTATAGCTTTCTAGAAAGTTCTCTTAACCTTTTTCTTCCCAAACCTTCTGAAATTTTCTCTGTGATATCCCATAAAGCACTTGGTTTATAAGCCTCATTGTATTTTACCCTTTTTTTTTGTCTGAGTTAGACCTTGAACAAATGAGATTACTGACTACTTCATTATTCAGTTAATTGTTTAGAACTTGAAACTGTCTAGAAGTACTTGAAATCTTGACATGTACATGGAGGAAAGGTAGTCTAAGAACCCTGGGCAAATCCTGCAAAGGCTCTCTAGTGATGAGAAAGGATTTTACAGGCTTGGGATAGATATATCTGGGAAATTTTTCTAGATATTTAGCCAACTTCTTAAAGGTGAACTAAATGAAAACAGTTTTGTTGCATTGTTTTTCTTTGCTTTTCTTCTTTTGGCAACTGCTCTGCCCTTATTTTTATCAGATAAAACAGCATATGGTAAACCAAATCATATGTTCTCTGCCATAAATCTTTTTAATGCTAAAGTTTTCTCAGAGTCTAAGTGATAACTCCGGATGTTGACTCATTTGATGAATGGTATCTCATGATCATGACTGCAGCCTGAAAAACTCCCAGATAAAGTTATGTCCCATGCTGTGAGGTTCTGCTCTGTGCTGAATGGGAGAAAACCAAAAATTATCTGCTTGGGCAAGACAAAGGGTGGGCTCGAGTGTAGCATGTTGTTCAAGGCTCAGTCTCCTGAGACAAATACTGGGACACCTTCTCTCCCTGCCAGGCCCTGACACTCTTCTCCAAGTAAAAGCCAGGGTATAAACTCTGTCATCAAAGCAGTTGTACCAAAGTGCTGCTCCTTTCCTGAGTGAGGCAGGTTGCAACCATTTCTGAAGGCTATGACCCACACACCAACTCAGTGGCTGCCTCAGGCTGTGTGGCCTGTCAGGTGCTTGGAAATTACTTGTAGGAAAAAATCGTACCTTGAGATGTTACTCTGTGAGTAACAGGGCTAATAAAATCTTGTTTCATGTGGGTTTGAGTCCTTTAAAGTTCTCTAAAAGTGTTAATCCCAAACTTCTCCCACCAGGCATAACACTGTTCAGGGCAGATCCAAGGAAGACAGGCAGACCATGCAGTAGCTGATATCCAGGTGGGCACCTCCATATTTTGGTCACAGCTTGCATCTTCATTGATGAGTCAGCTCCTGGATCCAAGTGTGTTCACTCTGGCCTACTAACACAAAAATTCACTAGGTACAGGCAGATGGTGAATAATACTCCTCTTAATTAAATTATTATTAATCAAAAAGTGAATTTTCAGTGTCGATGTTACTGATTTTTAAGTCTATTTGTAAACAATTCCAATGGACTACAGAGAACTCCAGTTTTATAAACACCTCTATACTTCACAATGTTTCTTGTACTTGGTAGCAGTGTATATGTGTACACCCGACTTCACAAGATCCACTTGTATGATGTTTTCAGCAGTTTTTACTTGAAGTGGAAACATATCCACAGTTCAGTTATTAGACATTCATCTACCCATATTTCTGGTTTTAAGAGCTACTTTCAGAAGGACAAATTTAGTGGCTTACTCCTATTTACCAAAATAATGTGTTTAATGATGTGTCATTCCCTATGTTGTAGCCCACTGGAACTATTTTGAAGCTGAATGGAAGGACACCAAGGAACATTTTTTTGAATACCAACTCTTTTCTGTAATTTTTTTTTTATGTGAAAGGCATTTAAGAAACTAGGTTCAGGCAAATATTGCACAGGATTGTCTGGTCTCCTTCTTAGTTCCTGTACCTCTGAATAACAAGAGGTGGAAATTAATCTGGATGATTTTCACATTCATCCAAGGAAACAGGGAAAGGTAAAGGGTTGTGTGACCTACTGATTTAAAAAGGAGACTGGGACCTTATTTCTGCAGCCGGCATTTCTTAGTTTAGCTTCTGCCTTACCTTGTGACTTTAGATGTCATTGGGGTTTGCTATTGCTGTTAATTTATCTTTATTAGCTGTCAAATGATTTCTAGATATTTTCAAGACAGAACTGTGTGCATTTAGTCTGCGCCATAAATTGAATAGAGCCAAGAAATAGATACTGACATGGGAGTTCATTCTTATCTACTGGCAAATTATTAGAATAATCCTTGTAATGGGTTTGACTCAGTGGAATTTACGCTTTCCAACAACTCCCACACCCAGTTCAGGACCCACTTATGAATTAGTCTGCATGCCTCCTGATTTTGCTTGAGATGTACCAAGAAAGCACAAGGCCCATCCACTGAGCAGATGCATAGGGTACAAATTCCTTACATAAGCTGCATATGTGTAATAAGATGTGTCCACACAGAGCACGCATGAGACTGGTTTGAGATGTCCTACAAACAGGTTCTCTCCATGAGTGCTATAGGTTGGACAGCTGGATGTTTGCTATTCCCAGGTGAAAGGCCAAATTTATCAATTTCAGTTTTCTTTTCTCCTGTGAGGCGCTTTTCTAGGTAGAAACAGAGCCATGCTAAATGCAAGCTTTTGGTACTGCTGCATAGTGAGTTCAGATGTCTTTGCTTCACTCTTAATCTATGACTGTGTCAGTCACAGAAAAGAAAGATACTGGACTGGCCAGGACACTTGAGATAATCCTGACAGTTTGCAGTCTGGGTCTTTAGTTGGGATTTAGTGAATTTCAGAGACCTTAAGCAAAACATATGGTACTTTACTGACCTTGTGCTCATTAGGAAGCCTAATTAGATACAGTGTAACAGCAATGGAACTCATAACTCATCTCTTAAATGAGATTTCCTAAAATACTGAAAAGAACCAGGTCTGCAATTCTCATTGAGATCCAATGGGAAATGACAAGCATCTAATTTACCTCAAGTGATAGGACAAGAGGGCAAGTTTAGATTTGATGTAAGGAAGAAATTCTTACCTGTGAGGGTGGTGAAGAACTGGAACAGATTTCCTAAAGAAGCTGTGGCTGCCACAGCTCTGGAGGTGTTCCAGGCCATGTTGGATGGTTCTTAGAGGAAGGTATCCCTGCCCATGGCTGGGGTGTTGGAACTAGAGGACCTTTAAGCTCTCTTCTAACTCAGCCATTCTGTGATTCTATGAAGAACTCTTGAAAATTCAGTCTTTGGAACTTCGTATAGTCTTCTATACAGGTCATGTTTACAAACACTGTATGATTTCACTGCACAGGTACAAGTAGAGACTGTAAAAACTATCCAGCATTGGATTTCTGAGCGATTTGTTGTTTGTCAGAAAAAAAAAATGGGAAACAAAAGATACCACAGACTCAGTACAATAGTAAGGGTACTGGAAAAAGTTGTCACAACAGCATCTGCTGCCAAATGTTTTCATTGAAAACAATCTGCTACAAAAAAAGAGATTTACTGCATTTAAAATGAATTTTAAAGCTTGACAATTTTTCTCCCAGCTAGTTTTATATAAAAATGATGTTAATACTAGCCCCTGTAAGAATACAACTAGAAAGATGTCCTTGATAAATATTTTTAAAGCGAAAACCTGCAATTGGTGTAAATAGCATGCCCAGCAAATGTGCAATTACAAGTTCTTGGCTTCATTAACAGAGGATTTAATTACATTTATGTTACATAAGATTTTTTTTCTCTGTCTGTCTTCCTAGGCTTTTTTTGCATCCATCTGTCCAATCGCATCCTAAGGGACCCAGGCAGTGTGAGGGAATGAGAGGCTGTTTTGTGTCTGTGTAAGCAGTTGTTCCACATCTACTCTGCACCACACTGTAACTAAAACCTATTCATTTAAGTCTTGAAATATATATTTCAAGCTGCATTCATTAGAAATGAATCTCCTTTCCCTTTCTCAACCGCATTCTTGCAGGGTTATTGAAGCTTGAGCACTGAGTTCAGTCTTGGCAGGTCCCCACCCCCCTCCGAGGTCCAGGTTAAAGCTGTATTTGGGTTCTTTTGTGCTGATGCCTTCAAATTCAGCAGGGAAGTTCAAGAGAGGATAGATGAACCCTTACATTTCTTAGGCCAGTCTCCATTTCAGAGCTGGAAGGTGACAAAAAGTGCAAAAGTGAATTTGGTCCAGGAAGGTTTTGGACAGAAAGCCATAAATTATCTTTCCCTTTTTTTCCATTCTTTCCCCCTTCTCAAGAGAAGGCATTTCCAGTAAAAGCTAAATTTGTCTCAGGAATTGGCTCAGTGCTTTTCAATGCTGCTGAATGCTTTGTTGCCAAGAGGGACCCCTAGTGTTTTTTTCAGGTTTCATCTCTTTCAGGCTTGTGGGCTTTTGTGTATAAGATACATATAAATGCAAAAATAATTAGGAACACATTATATACACATGTATATAGGCAGTGCAGGGTCAATTTTTTTTCTGCAATGGACTCAAAACATGCCCCTAATCTCTGTCTAGATCTGCAGGGCTGGCTGTTTTCAAAGATATAGTACATCCTGGGGGAAGCCAATTTTATACTTTTGCAGTGATGATAAAGACACTGAACAGGTACACTTAGTTATACCGTATGTGACAGAGAGCAAAGGGCATTACCTTTTTACTCCTATTCTGTGGCACCTTTTTTAAGAGGATAAAAAGACAGCTAGCATAAATCAACAAAAGTCTTTGTGAAATATTCCCATTTGGTGATGAGACAGTCCTGTAGTCCAGTCATGAGCTGGCTGCAATTCACCCAAGCCCACACAGGGGTGAGAGTCAGGGGCCTGATGTTCCCCCTACCTGGGGAGAGATGTGCACCTGGCAGGGGCTGCTCTCTGCTGCCAGGCCTGACAACCTGAGACATTTGAAACATGCTTTTCCTGGTTTTACCTGGCACGGGTAGAGCTCACCACACCAGGGTAGGGTCAGTGCAAAGGGGATGCCATGGTATGCCTGGGGAGCCCCTGTCACCTTCCCCAGAGAGTGTCCTCTGGGAAAGGACTGGTGGCCTGTACCACCCACCCAGATGCATTTTCTACATTTATAAGATATTTGGCAGGATCAGACTGGGATTTAGTTTTTCTCTGTGATCCACTACAGGAATGTCACCAGCTGGGCAAATAGTGCTCATACTCAGAATCCTTAAATTTATCATAGGTATTTTGATAAAAAAGCTTTTGACTGGGAGAAAATACCAATTAGTTGAAACAGAAATATGCAGAAAAGGTAATTTTGATAGTCAGCTTATATTTCAAGTTGCCAGAAAATTTTGACCTTTTATAAGCAAAATGTTCTAATTTTCCAGCTCAAAATGTTTTAGTAAAACAATGTGCACCAAAAGCAGTCAGGAAGAGTGAAATTCAGATGGAAATTTCTTTTAAGTAACCAAAACCAGTACAATACCTTATGTAATTAATCCAGACCCTTGCTTAGTATAAATTTTCAATATTTAGTCTTCTGCCTGTGTACTAGCCCCAGCATCTCCCCACCTTTTCCTGCTTTGCTCTCTGAGGGGCTGTGGTTAATGGCTTCTATCCATATGAGATTTTGATGTGTGGTTTCTCCTAATGAAAATAAGGACTTCTTCTCCAGTGTCTTTATGAGATGTTTTTCAGATGTGTCGGTAGTTTTCTTAAGGTGAAGCCTGTTTTCTAATCATGAGCAGTTCCAGTTGTGAAATTTATCCTTAACTAAAGGAAAACGTAGTTTTAAAAGAAATTTTCCTACATGTAAGGTTTTACCTTGAGGATGAGAAAAGTGATAACTTTTACATTTACTTGACTACAAAACTTATCCCCTTTATCATATCATCAATAAAACAAAGAAATGCATATAATAAGTTAAAATTTCTCTTTAAAACTTTCTGCAGAACAAAACTTTATTATCTTCTATTTTATAAATAATCTGCTAATTTATATTTCCTGCAGGTAATAAGAATTTTGACCTAATTTCTAAAGACATCTTAGCAAATGTCTCTTTTCCCTCAGATCAAAGTTTTTTCTAGTGAAAAACAAGTCATTTTTAATTGTCTGTTGGCCTGATGAAATAAATTAGCATAAAAATGAATAATTGAACCATACCCAGTATAAAAGCATTTAATTCCCTATTAGGAAGCTTCCCTTGCTCATTATCCTGGTAGGCAGTAAACTCCTGCAGCACAATAAGACAGAAGCTAACCCACTTTTCTATCCAAAACTTTGCTGCATAAACTTATTTATGTTCTGTAAGCCACATTGCTGGAAAAAATAAACATGCAATAAAAAAACCCCAAACAAACAACATTAAGACAAGATAGTGGTAATACATCAATTTTTGCTAAATATGTTGTAGCTCTTTCTTCAGAAAAGTTGGCTCATCAGTGTCACAAGCAATAACTAGCTCTGTTTCTCTTCTGCAAGTCTCTACTTCTCTCCTAATGCCCCTCAGCCCTGAGATCATATAAATATCCTTTTTATCCAAAAGTTTTTTCTTCCTTGACCATGGCAGTTGCACACTTATATTTATGGCAGGACATGAGAAACAAATTTAAAAACTAAAAATATTTTGGCTGGTAGGAAAATTAACAACAATAAAACCCATATATCTAAGTTTAGCATATTTTTAAAATATTTCCAAGTCATATCAACAGGACATATGTATCTCTCTGATACTCAGTGATCATTTTTTGGGAATGAGCTAAGTGGATGGAGTGCCTGAAATGTTGGTGTTTGCCACATTCTTGTGTCAGTTTAGTACTTGGACAAAATGCTTGTACAAATGCATCTCTAGCCCTTACACGTATTTGAAAACTTGTCTTGGTGGGCACATCCTTGCTAGTAAATTGAACAGTAAATGGAAACGCTCATTCTCTGTCCTTGCAGAAAAGTGGCACAGCCTGGGCACATCCACATCTATCCAGATCCAGAAGTTCATAGCTAGGTGCAGACTGGGTAATAGGTCCCTGGTGGTGCTAATCCCAGCAACATTCCCATGGGTTTGGGAGAAATCCACGTCAAAACCATGCTAGGCCTGTTCCAGTGTGAATTACTGGTCCCAAGGATTGTTTCATTTTCTGGTAATGATAACTCTGTTTAATAAATATAGACACAGCCCTCACGTCCTGCATTTTCTGTAAGCTTTGTCATAAAATTCAGTGTTGGCTACCCAGAGGGAAAAATCAGGGATCAGATGCCAGCAGCTAGAAAAGGAAGGGTTAATTTCTTTTGCTTGTCAGATGAATAGCTGACAGTGTGCTAGAAGTTTCTAAGATGGCTGGATTTTTGGGCAGATGTTAGAGCAGTGCATAACTAATGAGAAAGCTCTATTAATTCTTTGCTGCAAACTATGCAATACTTTAGCCCAGTCTTTAAAACTCTGGCACTTGGTGGGCAAAGATGCTTTGTAAGTCCTAAAATCTCTAGGCATATGTGAAAAATAGCAGAGTATGTGATGTGAGTCCGAAAAAAGAGATACATAATGAGAACTTTTCAATTGCCTTAAGCAGCATATTTAGCTAATGTCAGCAACCTGGTTCCAGACATAATGGGAGCATAATCTGATTCACTTTAATAAGTTTTATACCCTTAAGTACCCATAAAGTTCTTGAGTTCTTCTGTTCCACTTCAAACTTTGTGTTTAATTTGATTTCTCTTCTTTTCTGTCAGAGGTAGGATTGCTTGATCAAGCAACCAATCTATTTTTACAAAAACATGTTTGATGTAGAGCATGGCTATGCATTTGCCTGTTAAGGAGGTTACCTAGAACAGAAATCAAGGGAGTGCTGCAGTTTTGCAGTTAGCAATACATCCAGTGTGCTGCTGTCTTTTAATATATATTTAGAGAGTGGAGAGGGGACCATGATTTACGGTAAAGTATTCAGCTGAAAAACCCTAGAGAAAAGAAACCATTTGATCAATCTAACCCATCTCCTTCCGACAAAAAAACCCTGAAATCTAAAACCTGGAACACTAATACTGTGTTCAGAAGAAGAGGCTACGTTTTTTAAAGAGCTCTCATTTTTTTAAAGGGCTCATGGATTTGGATGCACTAAAATATGTCAGCTTTTTCCTGAAAGTCAAAAACACAGAAAAGATGAGGGAAAGTAAAGCTGAAACAGAAGCTATTACAAGTCTAATGAACATTGTATAACTGAGTCATTGTATAATTTACAAAATCAAAATCATGTGGGTTTTTTTCCTTTGCCTAATGCTTGCAATTTTTTTTATTGAACTCCCATTATTTAAAAAACCTAAGTGCTTTCTCCATGCTTTTCACATTAACCCAGAGAAGTAATTTTACTTTCCACTGACACTCTCTGTTTTCTACTTATTCTTTTCTAGTCTGATTTTTCAGTAAGCAAGTTCCCTCTAACTTTCTGTAGCCTTTTAAAAATTTTTTTTCTTAGGAAATTAAATTTTCCATATGTCAGAGATTTTAAAATATCCAGTGTATAGTCATCTGATCAATGCTTTGTTGGTTGTTTAAAAATGTTGACATAACATTTAGAGAAAATACATGATGGTAGGTGGAGATATAAAGATTTTATATTCATTAGGTGTTGCGCCGGCGGGGGAAAAGCCACACTCGAGTGTAATTGATCAGCAAATCCCGTTTATTGATCATCGATACATCCTTTTTATAACAGGGATAATGAACTTCATGAATAGTCCAAAAGCGAGCTCATCATTGGTCCCACAGTTAACGGTCTATCACGCCCAGGTCTGCATTCCTTTGGTTTAATTAGCTGGGATCCTTCTACCTCCCTGCTCCTGTTTTCCATCTCCCTTATCTTCTGACAGCTGTATCCCAAGGACAGCCTAATTCTTTCCCATCAGAAGGCTGAGAAATAACTTTGTTTACCTTTGCTTCTCAGGCCCGCTAATTACCAGAGAGCGACCTCTTTCATTTAACCCTTCCTCTACAATTAGGTTATACTGGCTGTATTGCTTATATGTGGTGAAGTTACAAAAGTGTTTTGTTATCACTATTTATTATTTATGAAGTGCCAATAATGTGTTTGACAATACCTTGTTATGAATACAATAAAACATTTTTATGACATGGCCTATCATATATTTACATTAGACTCCATTTTAGAGATATTTGAGAACACACTGTAGATTTTACATTTGTGTGGTTTTATTTTCCAATATCCTTCTCCGTCTAAACTCTAGTGGCCTTTATTCTTGTTTTGTCTTTTAGCACATTTAAGACTTTTTGTTAATCACCACTATTTTGCAATTTTTCTGAGATAGCTATTATTACAGCTTGCTGTAAAGCTGGGAATCAAGGTATCCACTGGAACAGGCCTAGTATTTCTGACTCTTAATGACCCTGTGCTCCAGAAAAAGAAGTTTCTTGTAGTAGATTTAGGAATTAAAAAAATATAAAAAAAGATATAGTTATTCCACTTTTTCTATTTTAATGCAAGAAAAATGGGAATAAATGTGTTAGACTTTTTAACATTTTATCTTTTTTTCAGAGCAACTGGCCTTTTCTTATAGTACGACCCTGCACACTTAAACCAAATGTTGTTCCTTGCTTCCAAAACCAAGTTTTATGTATGACCAAAATGTTCCTGGTAGTAGTGCTATAGTGGATGCATACCATAGATCTGTGTATGAGGCTCTCATAGAATATGAGATTGTGATTTGAGAGGGAGGAAATGAAGTTAGTCAAGAAAATAAAAGGTTCTGAGAAACCATGGAGATCGCTCCTCACGCTTGGCTGCAGGGCTGCAGGGCTAGCAGTAAGCATGCAGTAGTTGCCAGCATTTGGGGAAAGAGCCTGCCTGCAGTACAGCTGTTTTGCAAGACAGACAAAGTGAAACTGCAAGGCAGTGAAGACTGGTGGTGAGCGTGACGTGGATGTCGATTGTACCTGCACTGCAGGCTGAGGAAAAAGGGAAGGAGGTTGCTGCCCTGGCAGCTGAGCAGGATCTGAGGAATTTCTGTCGTGTTATTTTTCATGAAATTATTTAAAAGATAAATCTAATAAAAGTAGTCGTAATGCCCAATAGACTATTTCATAAAACCATAGATTTCAAATTTACAAGGGAGTATTTGACTCATCTTGTCTGATCTCCTTTATAAAACTCACCACAGTGCTTTCCTAAATTAAATTGTACTGGAATTAAATTTTATCTGTCTCTCTCTCATACTCACTCAAAATCCAATCGTTATTTTGAGACAGGCATAGAGAGTGATAGTCCACTGCAAGCTGAGGTAATTTGTTCCACTGAAAAAAAAATCACTTTTAAAAGCTTGTACCTTATTTCTTGCCTGAATTAGTCACACATGAGCTTCCAGGTACTGTATCCTGTATGCCTTCATCTGCTAGGCTGAAGATCCAGCTCATTGCTAAAATTTTGCTTCCATGTGGGTGTCTTATTACTGGCTGTGGTCATATCAATTCCTAATTTTTTAATTGAAAGACAAATAAATAGTTTCTATAATCCTTAACTAAAAGGCATGATATCCAGTCATTTATTCTTTTCTTGGAAGAAATATTATTCATTAATTTATTCATTCTTACAGCATTTCTCTAAAATTTTGCCTAGCCATTAACATCCTTGAGCCATGGTCCTCAAGAGGGGGTGATAGCAGATGTAATATTGCAGTTGACATCACCTCAGGTTCAGGGTTATGAAAGAGCCTCCTCCTCTCCTATTCCATATTTCCTGGATCCCAGGTCATCTGTGCTGCTGCTTCCACTTGGGGGATGACAATTTTTCTGGTATGAACCTTAGGCTAAAAACTTTTCTTCAAAATGCCCTCATAATGATTGCACTACTTCAGCCTAAAAGTATGAAGATAAACTTGAGAAGTTTTTGTGTATGTGAGGGAAACTTTCCATGGGATGTGTCATAGTATAAGAGAATCACAGAATTAATTAGGTTGGACAAGACTTCTGAGATCATTGAGTCCAATGTATAAAAATTAATTTCCCTGACTAGAAAACTGTGCATTTGTGACATCTTATTAACCATAAAGGACCTAAAGATGTTATATCCTGATTTGGGCCCTTAAAGCTAAATGGTGTGAACACCTTCCTCAGATCTCCAATCTTCTCATATGCAACAAACACCAGATTCCAGCCCTTTGTAAATGACTGTATCCCATCTCTAAAGCGACTCAGTACTATCACTGAGGCAGCACCCAGCAGTCAGGTAATCTGCCTGAAGCTAATCTCATTTAAGACATTCACTACACTTAAAACAAGAGCAACTGTGGCCACTCCTGGACTCTCTAAGTGCTGACCTATGGTTTTCACATTGTAGGCACCCTGTGCCTTCCCTGTAATAATGCACCAATTAACACAACTGTGCCTTCAGTCCTTATCTCTACTGGACGTAGAACATCATGTGCCATCTGAGAGGAGTCAAACCATTTTTTGGGTTCTGCTTTGCTAGTCTAAGTTCTAAAGTGGAAATTATTCCTTTTGGATTGTGAAGGAAAATTAAAAAAGATGCCTTATGATTCTAGTGTGGAAACTGTACTTGAAACTGCTGCTTCATACCTTTATAGTTATGTTTACCGCAGTGGCTGTTTGGTCTCTTCTAAGGTCTGCTTCATCCTCAGAATCGTTCTATATTTCTTTCAGTTGTTATGCTATTGCTAGAAATTAATACACTGCATTTAATAATAAATGGCATTAATTTAATTTTATGAGGATTTTTGTCCCTTAAATATCTCTGTGTTGTGGTGAATGTTGCTTTATTTTGTAGCATCTTATGATGTAGGGTTTTCCTCTAAGAGGCTCACACTTCAGAGCAGGGAGAGGGTCCTTGGCCTTGCAATCTCTCACTGAGTGACTGAATGGAAGAGGGGAGAGGACCAACATCATATTTCCCTCTGGTTTGCTCTGAGATAGAAGACTCTAAAGAAGCTCATTAATCATGGTGTGGAGTTGGTCAAACATTTGTAGTTCAGTAATACCTAGATCACAATGGCTTGGGGTATGAAAATTATATTTTAATTTGTTGAGATAGTTTATAGTTTTAGGGTGAATGATTACAGACAAGCCTACAGTAGATTACTAGGCTTGAGTCTCTCTCAAAAAAATCTGCAGTAGTTTGGATTTGACTTTATCACTGGAGCCAGTGTGTTAGCTTGAGACTCTCCTGTCAGTCTGAAACAGGTCAGGCTAAAATTGCCAGGACCAGTGTGCACACACAGACACAAACACATCCCCACTGAACTCTGTCTTAATGAATTTTACAGCTTGGGTCTGCCTTGGGAAAACTAAGGTCTCTTAGTTTCCTGGGAAATGTGCTTATTAGAACATAGATATAACAGTGTCTGACCTTCAGCCCAAAATGAGAACCTAAGACATATATTAGTACATGGTTTTGTCCACAAAATTATAAGCAAGTTATTTTTAAAAAAATAGTAGCTCAAGCAATAGAATCTGAGGTGCGCTTTTGGAGTCATGTAATATAAAAATAAATAGTCCTATACCAAAACAGATTCTCAGTCTGAATTAATTTCTTTATAAAATTGAATCACTCTCCCCATGTAAAATAGTATCATTAACCCTGAAGAATGTTTTTACTGAAATACTGACTTTCCTATGAAATTTAATGTGCTGGTAGAGTTTAAGTACTGTGCCCAAGTAGCATTTTTTTAAACGCTAGAAATTATAGTCGTAATAATTACAATACAAGACTCTATAAACTGCTCTGCCAGCGCACTCAGTTCTTACCAAAATGTGCTGGGAAATCATTTACTGTTCACGTTGTGTTTGGAACATCCCCAGGAGCTTAGCTAACTTTACACCACAAATGATGTCCAATTCTGTGTGCTGTGTACTGGTTTACCCGTGCTCTGCACAGAATGGCCACTACAGGGATGCCTTTCCTTTGCAGGAGGTGGGAAGTCCTCCTTCTTAAGTGATGATTCAGTTTTGAGGTAGTTTCAAAGTCTGGCCAGGATAGCAGAAAGGAATATTTTGTCTGAGCAGGTTGGCAGATGATGGCAAGCAAGTTCCATCGCATTCAGCCATACTGGGGAAGGCACTGTGACTGTGATGAAAGAGAAGGACTGTGGCAAGACAGCCCCAGAAAAGTTGTATGCCAATTGCTTTTATTTGTGTCTATAATTTTTATTAGTGGATTGGAAACTGCACCAGATACAGATTCATACATTCAAAATTTAAACACACACACCCCTTAGGTTTTGAAGGCTCAGCCATTCACTTGCTGGTGTTCTTCTCATTTACTTCTTACTGAGTGTGCTTTTCAGGAAAAAATTCATTTTCTAGGGAATAATTTAATGGAAAATGATAGAATTTTTTTTCTTTTTAATACTAGTAGAAACATACACTATCAGCTCAGACCAAGAGGTTTACTCACTCAGTGCTCAGTCCTTCATTAGGCAATCTAGATCTTGTTAAAAATAATGCATACAATTCAAGAACCTGCTCCTTCTTATTTGGCAAGACAGGTGTTTACTGCACAGAAAAAGGTATGGTTTACATTGTGTGCAATTATTTTCTTTGTGTTTTGTAGAGAAGAGAATAATTTTCAACTTAAGTGCTAAGAATTAATTCCTGTTACCAGAAATTTCCTTCTGTTTGGCAACACTTCTGTTGAAGATCATGAGCACTGTAACAGATCTGGTGTCTGCTGAGAGTTCTTCTCCTGCACTAATTTAATTACTATTGTATTATGAAGAAATAAACACTGACTAATTATTGATATGTCTGTTTCTCTCTTCTGCAATATTGTTGTTTATGAGCATGCTGCTTACTCTTCTTTCAAGGCACAATTTTTTAAGTTGGTTCCTCTGAAATCTTTGCTTCTTCCCTACAGCAGTCTTATTCTGGCTCTTACTTTTTATCCTACTCACAAAATTTGTGCTAATAAGACTCCCTAAGCTAGAAAAGGTTGTGTAAAATGTGGCATGTTTTTCTCCCACTAATTAACTTTTTGAACATGTAATTTTTAGCATTTTAAGTGTCATGTGGCAAAACCCCCCAGAATTTAAGCTATGCATTAAGTAAGGAAGAACCTTAATTATTATTTTATTTTGAGTATTTCTCCAGATAATCTCTTTTGATGACTTGTGGTTCAGGGATTGGGGCATGTATTAAAATCGCTGGTAAGCCATCCTGCCCAGCTGTCCTTGATCTGCTATAACCGGCTCCTCTTTAACATTCAATTTCCTGGAGTTTCTGAAACCATGATGTCTATTTACATGTCTTCTGCAGACTGAAGTCCTGCAGGAAAAGTGCTGTCTCAAAAGGATGGAAACAGAGAAAAATACAAGGAATCCATCAGATGTAGACGTTGGATGTTGATGTGCCTGTGTGGCTTTGAAATGAAAAAAAAAAGGATGGCTAAACTCCATGCATTGCTGAATTTTTCTTTCAGAGCTTGAAACAGTTACACTTTTTTATATGCTTTTTCTTGAAGTAATTCATTAGAGATGGGGTTTCTTTCTAACAGGTTATCTTTCTCTCCCTTTTCAGACTTTTTTTGGTTTGTGCATTGTTTTAAATGTACCTAAGTGTTATGGTTAATTGTGCAGAGAATATTATTTAGCAAAAGACACTATACTATCTATTCTATTCTATTCTATTCTATTCTATTCTATTCTATTCTATTCTATTCTATTCTATTCTATTCTATTCTATTCTATTCTATTCTATTCATTTTCCCAAGTTATGAAGTGTTTGAAATTAACATTTTATGGGGGGGTTGTGGGGGTTTTAGGAGCCTAGCTATCATGTAAAATTACCATGGAATTATAAAAATTATTTTGTTAAAGTATATATCAAGGCTGAGAAATCCATATTATGAATCCATTTCTGAATACAGCAACCTGAAATTAGAAAGGAGTATTGAGGGACCAGTTAAAGATTCCCAGTAGAGAACCTTGATTTACATTGAGTAGATCTGTTGTTAAGAGGCTGAGTTCCTTGCAGATTCAGGCCTAATTTATGCTTATTATTCTAAAAATTTTAAAAATTCTGAACAACAAAACAATCAAACACAGGGTGAGTATTGCTATGGCAATCATGTGGTTGTGAGGTGGAATCATGGTTTAAAATGCTCACCCTGTTTCCTTTTCTTAAAAGATGGTAGTGATGAAATGTGAGTGAAATGCAAAACTTACACAAGCAACATCTGTGGCCTTGATTCACAAAAAGAATCACACAATTTTATTTGCAACAGTGATTTAAAAAATAGTACACTCTGCTGATACCATGTAATTGCATAATTTCAAACGATGCAGGCGTAACATTTATTAAAAATTAATTGCAATGTGAATAGGCTGGACCTCCCTGAAGTGGACTGATTCCTAATACTCCTGGAAGACATTGACTTATTGCTTTGGGAAAAAAAACAGGAAATTCTTTGCTCTAAAAGCAAAGATCTTTACAAGTAGAACAAGGTTACCAGGGTGATAGAAAACTACCTTGAACCAAAAATAAGTTTTAGGCTGTAGATGTCATGTTTGTAGAAGAAAATCTGCAAATGGATAGAGGCAAGCTATGATGACATTATTTTCCTGGTTGAGCAGGAAATTTAAATTGAGATATCTGAGGCATAAACACTCTCCCTTTTCATTTCACAGAGCACAAATTTGTGAAGTTACTACTTCTTTGTTTCACTGCTCATAAAGGAATAAACCAGAGAAGGATGGCATATTATGAACATATGGACATTACCTTGTGCTATGATTTGCAAGGTGTGGGAGAGAGGGAGTCCCTGAGTATCATCCAGGGGTGTTGCCTTGGTGGGGAGTGAGGCAAGGAAGGGTGAAAGGAGAGCTGAGCTGGTCATGATTTGGCTGAGAGTATGCTAATATTTGCAGGTTTTGGAAAGCTACTCTTTGGAAAATACTGCATACCCATTGTCTCTTTCAAACCTGAATGGTGAAATTGTAGGTAGGAAGATAACAGCTAATATATTCTGTATCTGTAAAAGCTATGTCAGTGAATGGCATGTATGTATCGTGTTAACTAGGTACTAATTTCCCTGTTTTCTCTATAACCCCAATTGCCTGAAAATGCCATTGTTCTTATGAATAAATTTCTGTATGCCTGTTCATTTTCCTAAAAAAAAGTAATAGTAAATTTAGAAATAAATTAATTTTACAGTGGAGCTTAAGCTAGACACTCCTCTTTGGTGAACAAAGAAATAGGTAGGGAGTTATATTGTTGTTTGAGGATGAAATATATCAGAGTGGGTCTATCTTATCCTTGGACAAATAAAGCTCAGGGCCTCTTTCAGGATGCCTGAGCCATGGTGAGCTATCCTTTCTGGAGGATGATATGAATGACAAAGAAATAATCTCCCCAAAGACGAGCAAGAATACCTTTGTTGTGCCAGATTTGTGTATTTTCAAAATTTGGTGAATATAAGGGTTAAACTCTAAAAGCAGTTCAGTTCCATCTTGACAATGGAACCCCACTCCTGCATAATAAACCAGACTTGGTTTGGTCAGTCTTTTGGATGCCTATTCTTCGAAGGAAAGCTCAGTAGGTTCTTGCTTGTGTTATACGCTATTTCCTTGCAGATTTGTGCTAGAAGCAAGCTCTAGCAAAATGTTGCAATTTTCATTGTGGTGAACAACTTGTTCAAATCCCCTAATCCATGAAAACCCCTTTAGCTCCTTTTTTTGCTTCCCTGGTGCTTTTTGTTCATCTGTTTCAATTGGATTAGGAAGATGAATCATGTTTAAAAAAATCTTAATGTGGTTTTGACAAAAAACCAATTGTAACGATGAACCATTGCCGGAGGCAGGAAGCTATAAGAGTGAAGGCAATGGGAAGTTAGTAAACATGACACCATAGAGAAGTGAGAACTTGTAGAGACAAATACATAGATACAGTACCTATGTGTTGTTTTGCTTTGTTTATGGTGAAAATTACCAAGACTGAAATGGAAACCATGCCAGCAATTCATGGAATATAAGATTTGTTGCAGGAAATGAAGATTATAGGAGTGGATATGTCAGAGGACTGGAAGTGCAGCTGAAAGCAGCAAAGGTCTTTGTACAGGTCTTTGGGGACCTGATGAAGTAAACAACTCTGAGGTTGAGCATAAAATTACAAAGCTGGAAATCGCATCTGTGAAAACCGGTCTGTGTGAGAGTGGGCTGGTGAGCCCAATAGGAAAGGTAATGAGTAGTGATGTATTTTGGCTAAGTTAGAGGTTAGAGCAAGCAGCGTCAGATGATGGTTAACCCTCCAAAGAGGAAGACCACCTGTGCAATGAAATATATTTGAGTTAAAGGAGGACTGGTGTTTGTGTCCTTTAGATATAGCAGGAGAATGGCCAGGCAGAAGACAACCTAGAAAACAGAAGATTGGAAAGTGTGTCCTCACCCATAAGAATCAGATCTCCCTGAATGAGGGTGTAGGTATAAGAGTATGAAGCAGTTCAGTAAGAAACACTGGAAAACAGATGAGTAAATAGACCTGAGGCTCAAAAGATTTATATTGTATCACAGAAACATTGAAGATCCTGAGTTGAAAGGGACCTGCAGGGATCATTAAGTCCAACTCCTTTCTGTGCACAGGATGGCCCCAAGAATTACACTGTGTGCCTGAGAGTGTTATCCAAACTCTTCTTGAACTCTTCTCAGGTGGCCACTTCAATGGAAGAGAAGATTCAGGTGACTAAATCTAATGACAAAAATGAGGACTTGAGTCTAGGGGAGGAACAAAATGAAGATGTCAAGAGTTTGGAGGAAACATTCATAGAAGATTTTGAAAGAAAGGGATAGAGTGTCGTGTTTTTTGCATGGGAATGGGTCTGGTTCTTGGGACCTGTGAATTTTATTTACACTATCTTACTCCAAGAGCTTTTGACTCTGAGGATATCCAGACTTTTCTGTCTCCTGGTGTAGCATTTTATCTTTTATTGCAATCTGTAGGTTTGTTATAAACTCCTGAGGTCTGCATTGAGGTCTAGGGTATAGAGAAAAGTGCAGAATAGGTGTTGAATGCCTTTCTAGCATTGACTAGCTGCTTCTAATTACAGAGGACTGCTGTCACAACAACAAAAAAAAGGTTCTTCAGAAAATTTATTCCTGTTTTCCTTTCCTTTTGTTTATTATTTTAGTATTACTTAGTCTTTGCATCCAGAAATATTCTTCATAAATAAGAATAATGCCAGCATTCCAGTGCTTGCAGATCAGTTAACACCACCGTATAAATTTATTTTCTACTATATGATTTCAAATTCTCATGGACATAAAAATATAGAGGATAGAAATATTTTAAGGCAAGTGGTGGAAGACCTATCACTTAAATTATGTAAAATATGACCCCATCTGAGGGGTTCAGGCATATATTGAGGGGAAGAGTCATACGTTGGCCAGGATAGGATAAGATGACCTAAGAGCTCTTTTATCTATAATTGCATGTTTATGTTCCCAATGGTTTCCCATAGTTTAGCAACAAGACAAGCATGCAGCTGGATTTAATGTCCAAATTACTTTTAAGACTTTAAGCATGATACCTATGTGAATAGCTGAAACATGACATATATAATATCATGAGTATTAGTGCTTTTACCAGAAATGCCATAATGAAGGAATGACATGTGTTCTAGGGATCATCTGAATTGCCAAGTTCATATTAGTACCTATTTTTAAATGTGTTATTTAAGCCAAATTATGGTATAACTTTTGGATATATATAGACATACCTTGTAGAACCACGTATGATTCTGTGCACATGGACACATGCCCAGTCACATTGTGCTGTTTATTGAAGTCCTGTTCAATGTGATCTTGGATCTCAATTATTTTTGGTAAACTCTGTCACCAGTAAGTACAAACAAATGAGAAAGACCAGAATTTGAAAGACTTTCAAAGAGAAATACAAGAATACAGAACTGCAAGAGTTCATAATATCAAATCCCATCCTACCTATATGATGGCCAAAATTTCCAGTAATCCTTTTCAGAAATTTAGTAAAATTCACCTTTAAAATTAACTAGGTTTCTTTCTTCCACTAACAGGCGGAAAGAAACCTGGTTAGAGGTTCCACAGGAATGCTGTTTCAGAACTGTGAGTATGAAAAATTACATTTTCCTTATTTGTTGTGGAAAAGTATCCATTCCTAAAATCTGCCTGCCTGTTTTAATTACTGTTCTCAGAGGACATTTTCCCTCCTGTCTACCATTCTTGTCATTGTCCAAACATCTGCAGAAAGGAATTATAACTTCCTTACCCTTTGTTCTGAGAGGCTATGTAAGTAAATGATCTTTGAGTTTCCCTACTTCATCTCAGTTGTGCAGTGCAGATCTAAGATTTTGTGTATTTACTTTGCTTTGTTACAATCAGTAGCATAACTTTAAAATAGTATTAAAAGATAATATTTTATCAAAACACTAGTGACTTTAAACTCCTTTTGACTTTTGTCACAGCTATGGCAATCAGATAACTGACAATGAAGAATGGAGACATTTTGGAGGCAAAATTCAAAAAGCCAGTTTGATTTTGAGCAATATATATTAATATTCCTTATTGAGAAACAGATAACTCCATATTAACAATTGGCCTTTTTGTTTGTACAGGTTAGGGAATAGGATGCTAGGAATATCTGCTTGATTTATCAGAAGTAAGACAACTGTATGTTCATGCTAACATAAGAAAGCAGCTCTCTTAGGGGGTGCATTCCTGTGGCAATGAATCAGGATTTGTGCTGGTTTCCCATGTGCAGCAGCACTATAACATGAATTGAAGACTCCTCTCATTCTGCAGTCAGTCAGTATTGCATGGTCCTTATTCTCTGTAGTCACTTTTTATTCATGATTATCCAGTTTACAGGATAAATTCTTATTTGCTCTTGCATTAACCTGACTTGCTGTGTGTATGGAATCATACAGTCAATAAAGTTGGAAAAGACTTCCAAGATCGAGTTTGACTTTTTACTGAACAGCACCTTGTCAACTAAACCATAGCACTAGGTGCCACATCCAGTCATTCCTGGAACCTTCCCAGGGATTGTGACTCCATGGCTTCCCTGGGCAGCCTATTCCAGCTCTTAACAACCCTTTCATTGAAGAAATTCTTCCTAATGTCTGACCTCAGCCTCCCTTGGTTTGGCTTGAGGCCTTTGGTCCTGTCACTTGCTGCCTGGGAGGAGACTGACATCCATCTGGCTACACCCTCCTTTCAGGTGATTGTAGAGGGCAAAAGGTCACCCTCCAGCCTCCTTTTCTCCAGGCTAAACCGCCTCCTTCAACAGTTCTTCATATGACTTTCTTTCTGTACCCTCACCAGCTCCATTGCTCCTTCTCTGAACATGCTTCAGAACCTCAGCATCCTTCCTGAACTGAGGGGCCCAGAACTGGACACAGGACGCAGAATTTGAGGTGCAACCTCATCAATACTAAGCACAGAAGGGCAATTGCTTCCCTCATCCTGCTGGCCCTACTGTTTTTGATATAGGCCAGGATCCCACAGCCCATTTTCTCACAACCCTTTTCATCCCATTTTCTTCTCATTATATCCCCTGCCTCCTCCAGATTGGTGACACTTCCTGCAAATCATGAACTTGCTGCTACTGTCTTTGAGGCAACATCATTAATACCAAAGGTTCATGATAATCCTCAATCAGTTCCTAAAGGACCTTTCCTGGTAAACTCCTCCTGCTGGATTCAGAACTACTTTTTTCATGTTCCACTCATCAGTCCATTTCTCATCAGAGAACCTACTAATCGTCAGTTTAACTAATGACTTCCTGTAGTAATTAATATCAGATGCCAGTAGCCCAGATAAATGAGGTCTATATTATTGTCTTTGCTTAGACAATTATTTATTTCATCAAAAGAAAGATGTCAATTTTTATTATGTATTTTACCTCTTATAAACCCATGCCATAATTTTTTCCCTATTTCCATCTCTTTATATTTATTTATTTATTGAATATTTTTCTCCAAACCTGATATACTTTGAATATTTAGGCAAACAGGCTTTTTCAATAAGTGCACAAAGCTTACTGCTTACAAACCATATGATACGACCCCATCTTGAAGTAATAAAAAAATGGCAAAATATATCCTAATCATTTCCAACAAAGTAATGTAAACAAACAGTCCCACTATTCTCAGGCTCATACATTTTCTCCGAAGATTTGCATTCTTTCTCAAGAAAGATAAAATTGATGATAGAGAAAATATGTTGGCAAGAAAATTCTTATTACTTTGTTTTAGTTATTAGAATTGGATAGTCCTTCAGTCCTGTATTAAGAAGATTCCCTTTGTAAAATTTGGCAGAATAGATTCTCTGTGTCATATATTTCCTTTCAAGCTAAGGTCTCAGGCTGATTCCTGATTACATCAGTCTATCCCACAACTGGGGTCTGGAATGAAACTTGCAAATCAGGACAGGATACCCTTATGGGTACATTGTGTATTCTGGAAATGCTTATTATTGATAAAGATTTTTTTTTTAAATTCATCTGGTCCTAGTCTCTTTTGCTAAATCTTAGACAACTAGATTCTTCAAAATTCTTTGTGCCTCAGTTTTTAGGTCAGATTCAGCTGTTCTTGAACGTAGTTTGCAAGGACACCAATGATATATTTTCCTTTCTAGTCTCAACTACACCTGTTTGTCTCATCCAGTAAGACTCCAGTTTAGAAATGGTACTTTGTGGTTCTCATGATCCATGTAAAACTATCTCTTGGTTCAATTTATTCAAGAACAACTTGCCCAAAAACCATTCTTTGTGTGTATTTGGTTTAATATGCCCCTCTTCAGTTTTCTTCTATTTCAGCTCATCCCATGGTATCTCAGGGAGTTTCTTCTCTTTTTCTTTCTCTTGACTTTAAGATTAATATCAAGTTAAAAGAATTTTCAGTCCTTAAACCCAAGATATTAGGAAGAAAAATGCTATTTTTTGTTTTACTCATCTATGTTCATTGACTTGTGAGGAAGATCTGTTGTTGTTTCCAGCTAGATTCAATGTCTTCTTGGGTCTCTTTCACTCTGATAATGCATTGTTTCTAACTGATGAAAATGGGTTTTTTTTAAGCACAAGAAAAGTTTTGCATATTTTCTACAGGTAGAAATAGATATCTAGCGGTTCTTAGTGAGAAGTTATTGCAACTTCTCTAGGCCAATCTTTTAGTTAAGTGCAACACATAATAAACATTTCCTTTATTCATCTGAAATGAAACACTTCAGTATTATATCTGAAGTGAATGTCTGTTTTAGTGTGAAATGAAAAGATTTTTTTCTTAGATTTGAGATAGATAATTTTGAAAAAAAAGAGAAATAGTAGCCAATTAAAATGTAGTAATCTGAAATATTTTTTATTAGTTTTATAATGATAAATTTTTCTTTTTAGAAATTTCTTGGTGAAATATGTTCTTCATTTTGAAAAGAAGACAGCATTATAGAAAATGTTTCTGCTTTGAACTGACAAGTAATTACAGATACTCAGTGTATGCTAATTACATGGTACATTGAAACAATTATATACATGTTGTCTCTTATTCCACACGCAGAATCCTACACTAGTTTGCTTATTCAATTACTCTTAATTTTTTCCCCTTTATATTTCCCAGCACATGGAGCAGTATTTAGTTTACAGACTCCAGAGCTAGGCACTGAAACAAACATTCCAAATACTGGGTATGGAAGACATATTTCATCAAAGCTGGGAGAGTTTAACCAGTCAGTTTAGGGACTCACCCAGATCCTTTCTTCACAGCTAAGAGTTGATGCATCTTGTGGAAAACTATCCCTGGGAGACCCATCAGCCTTTGTTCCATGAATAGGCCATTGGCTTCCCTTATTCCAGAAAGTTTCTGCATCATATGTTCTGCATATGTGCATATGATCATATTTTGATCCTTTTAAGCCAGATTTACTGCAGTGTTTAGGACAATGAGCATCAGACCAAGGTCACCTAAAATTTGGTATATGGAACAATGGGTAATGGCGTTACATATTGTTTCATGGATAAGAGCTCAGGTCACTCACCGGTAATTTCTTTAACATCAACCCTTTTTAGACATATTTTTACTATCAGAGAATGACAGCTGCCTCACCATTTCCTTGAGTGTTTCTTGACCAGGTAGGATAAGAGATATTTGAAGATAAGAGATATTTGAGGGTATTAATTAAATTTTAAATTAATAAAAATCAAGCTATACAATGTTTCTAAAGGCTTATCAATAGTGATTACTCCTATTCTTTCTCCATAATAGATATTTCAGATATCAATGGAATCTGACTTTCAAAACAGGTGCCTTTCATTCATTCTCAGTGATTTAAGTATTTTGAGAGAGAAGTACTAAAAATTCCATATATATTGCAATTACTATCAATAATGGTACCACTGTTTATATGATTTGATTTTTCTGAACAGTGATGTTAGAAATGTCCAGCAAGAAAAAGGTAGGTTTTTTTTTACTTAAAAAAAATCTGTGAGTTCATAGTATTTAATCACCCCCATAGTTATTTAGATTTTTCTTTTTCCCTACTTGCACATATAGCCCAAATATATAATCCATGAGCAAAACAGGATGGACTCACATGAAAATATAAGCATAGCTAAAAATTCCAAGCATTGTGTACTTCTCTGTTTTAGTGTATACATACAATTCTAATGTCAATGCATGATTTAAATGTCAGGAATCTGTGTTGATAACTGCCTGAGGGCCTGAAGGTTGGCAGATATACATTAGACAGTTAATCAATTTTATTTTCCTGGTAATGTGAAATGAATTCACAATAACTCTGTTTCTAGACTTTATTTTTACATTTCTGTATTTGAATTGGGCAATTTGTACTCTGAATCCTTAGCAAAATGTAATTTGAGCAGCTTATGTGTTACTATTATTTCTAGGGCTGGATTTAATCCCACATGGAATTCAGGTTCATAATAAATTTTTGTCTGCTGTGGTAAGGATAATATTGTTTGATCCATGTGTTTTTATTATCACTGGATACTCTGCAGGGATAAATCAACTGTCTATCAATCTGTCTATAAGGAAGAAATAACAACTTGAAAATTAATTTCCATTCAGACCTGAGCCTGGTTGGTTGGTTTTGTCATTATTCTGGTATGCAGCGTCATAAATCATATATCACTACAAATGTCTAACATGGCCATATAAGCAGGGGCATTTATTTCTATGCATAAAAAACTTTTTTTAATATTTATTCCTCTTAACATAAACATAAAACTTCTATATTCTTGATATCAGTATTTTACTTTTCTTAATATTAACAATAGCATTCTCATTTAGAGGTTCACAGGCTCTTACTGGGCATTTGTGTATTTGCATATTCCCATCAGGTAAAAGCAACTTGATTTGGTAAAATTTGCTTCAGTCTTGCAAGGAAAGTGTGAGAAATAAGATCTGCTATGAAGGCTAGATGGCAAATTTCAGGGACTATTTGAGATGCCCAGAAAGGCATTTCAAGAGCAAGGATGCATTTCAGTTATTCAGAAGTTGATGACAGAACAATCCTTAGGAAAAGTAGCTTCCATGACTAAATTCTGAATTTTCTATTGCCTTCTGCCCCACTAAGAATTTTTTGTTTAATTAAATGTAATGAAAAACTATTTCATTTACATGAATGAAATACCTTCAGTGGGATACTTTCTTTTATTGGGGAGGTGCAATTACAGATTAGAAAAGGTGAAGCTCTTTTGGGTGCTATAAGCACTGGTTCCAAACAGCATTTACAGACTAGTATTTATGCAATACATTTTAAAACCCAACAATAAAACCAACCAAACAAAAAGATGCTGGGATAATTTTAAACCAGGAAGAATAAGAGGAGGAAGGTATATGCAAGCAGCTGACAAAAAAAATCTGGGAACACATGGATGCTGTGGCACTGGAGCTGAAGGGAACTTTGACAGAAGGCTGTGATTGTCCAGCAGGTTTGTGTGAGGGTTCTGGAGGGCTGAAACTGGTCCCTATGAAAAGTTTCAGAGGAAGGAGGGAAACAGGCAGCAGCAGGCAGACAGAAGGAAATAATACCTCGTTGTGGAAGACTTGCACATTCAGTAGGAAAAAGACTTGAGACCTGACTAAAAAGAAGGGATATTAGATGGTGTAATCAATTTCTTTAAATGCATGTACAAGTGCAGTACATTTTTTATAACAAGTGTATCTAGGCTGTTAACTTTTTTGCTTTAAAAATAATTTTGCTTCTGTTTTTTTTTGGTTTTTTTTTTTAATTGAAACAGAAAAAATTAAGCTTTGCTACACTTCCATTTACGTCAAATAAATAGTAGGACTTAATCTTGCTTTCAGTACACAGTTTTGAAAGGTAAATTTGTGGTTGATCCTTGCTATTCTCAAGTTTCAGAGAAGATGCAAAACATCTGTATTTTAGCATTAAAATTGCAGTGCAGAATCAGCTGTACTGTGCAGAGTAGAGGAAGCCTAATTTCAAGGAGATCATCGTTGGTTTTCCAGTGACTTTTGAAATCCATTTCCATTTATCTGCTGGAGGTTACAAGAATTAAGAAAGTAAGAAGGTCCCCACTGGCCCAGACAAATGATCCATCTGCCCTTATTCAGTCTCTGGAAATAGGACCTGGAGATCACAATGAGGAGAGAAAAATAAAACCTGGCCACTTCTTGTCAGTCATTCTTGACATTCCCTTAAGCATCCATAATTTTTTTATTGGAGTGTACATTTCCTGTCCTATACATTTAAGATCCTTTTCCAAATACATTATCCCTTAATTTGTACAATGTTTTTTGAATGTGGTATCATTCAAATCTATTCCTCTACCTCCTCCGGCAATAAACACCTGAATTACCCCCAACTAAAGGCATTTCTTTTGCCTGTTTTCTACCTACTTGTGACACTGACTGTCCCTCAGTTCTTCTGTTGCAGGTTTTGGTGAGCAGCTGGGTGTCCAGCATATTCACAGCCTTCATGGTTACTGAAAGCTCCTACATGCTGCCTCTGAATTTTCCTTTTCAAACATGAGATTAGTTTGGACAACTGTTGGTGATGAACCAGTACTGTTCTCTAGTTGTAACTCCAAGTCTAACACCAAATATATGTGTTAAGACTATTTTTCTAGTTGTCTCAGGTTGTCTGCATATACAATAAGATGCCTCTGCTGTCTTTTTGTCCTGTCTCTCAGTTCTGTGAGGTTTTCTGAAGTTCCTCATTCCTTGACTACTCAGATCATCACCTCTGGACTTTGTAGCTTCAGTTCTCTCTTCTGTTTCCATGTAGTTGATGGAGATTTTAATAAAACCACTTCCAACAACTAATAGGCTGGGATCAAACTCTTAATATACTCTTTTTTCAGTTCCAAGACTCCTGCTTCTTTCATGGAGGTGTGGCTTCAAAAGACAGGGCAGGGCACAATCTTTACCATAGTTTGGCCTGAGGCTGATTGACAATAAGGCTGTGTAGGCCCAGGTCACTTCATTCTTTAGTAAATCTTTTCTGCAAACAGATCCATACTGGTATCAGTGCCAGTGTGCCTTGCTTGGTTAGGCACTCCTTGTATGAACATTTTACATGGATCCCCAAACTTTCCTACTTACAATGTAAGTGAAAATTATATATATCTTACTAAGTTAACTCTGGGGACACACAATTTTATGTGAAGTCAGATCAGAATAGGGAAGACCTAAATGAAGAAAATTTGTTGCCAATCATCTTGGAGGGTAATGTAATTTTCTGCCTTCATATGGCCTGTAGATGTTCAGTGAAACCGTGCGAAGTACTACACTGACAACTGGGGTAGGGCTACTGGTTTCTCTCTGCAGGAGTGTGGAAAAATAATTTGCTCCACCTGAAAGCTTTTGTTTAACATTAACTCTTCTGATGATTTGATCCTACATGATAAGCATGGCTTCTAGGATCAATTCAGTGAAAGTTTATCTTCAAAATTTGTGTTGGTGATGTGAAAATTGATTTATTTCCTAAATTAATGACAGGGTGGTAATTATAATTATCAGAGTACTGCACATGAACTCATTCCATCTTGTTTATCACTAAATATTGTTTGTTTCTGGTCTGCATTGTATTTTCTTGCCCCTTTCAAATACTCCTCCTTTGTCTTGATCTGGAAGAATACTAATGAGTAATTTCTTAAGTTTCAAAGGAACTTCAAAATATTCTTTTCATGTCTAACTGTGATTTTTCAACACCAACTCTGACAAAGGATTAGTGTTGATAAAATTATTATGGTTTAAGGGTAGAAGTGAGAAAATTTTTTCCTGAAGGACAGTTTTTGTTAGCATATTGAATAAAGCAAGCATCCTTTTGAGTACCAAGAAAGGTACACAGGTGAGCTGGAATTTGCCTTGAGATAGTTGGTGAGTCTAAAAATCTCCTTTTTTGTATTTTTGGTGAGTGATGGGTCTCAACTGTAGTGCCTCTCTACTGAGAAGTTATTCTCTTCCAGTGAAAAAATCACTGCTTTAAGACATATTAAAATCTTATATGAGAAATGCTTCTTAGGAGAGACATCACACTAAGGGTTCAGTCAGTTTAGACAGTGTGAAAACTATTTGAAAAAGGCATGGGTTTAAAATACACAGATTTACTCTCTGTTTCTACATTCCACAGAACAAGATGTATTCATACGGGCCATATTACTACTAATGCTTTGCAGTGGTAGAATAAAGATGTTCAGAAGTCAGTAAAGGAGACAGGATGGGAAGGATAAGGACAAAGAACAAGAGTGGGTGGCTATTTTTGTAAAGGACTGAAACCTCGAACAATGGGGCTCTGGATACAGACATTTTATGTGTAATAATGATAATCAATATTACTGCTAATACCCAAGAGATTGTAACATATGAGCTCATTAACACAGAAGTCCAAAGACCTGTGTGTGATCACCTGTAGCAAGGAACAGATTCTGAGCAAGGTGTGATATCTTGGGGGTGGTGGAGTAGGTTTGGCTGAGATGTAAAGGGTAAAGGGTGAAGGTATAGACAATGTTCTTTGAATATGCCAGCAGCCCTTCTAGATTTCCTAGTATGCAGCTGTGCAAGCAGCAGATTTTTTGGTTAGGTGTACGACCCCAAACACACTCAACATGTAATTTCTGCTGATCTAGAATGAAAATGTTTCCAATTGCTTTATGAACAGAGTCCCTCAACACTTTTCCTCCAGCTTAACAAAGTGTTCTCTTTGGCTGAAACAAAATTACTCATTTGGGGTTTTTTTTTTGAGTTTTTGTTTCTAAAATACTTTTTTATTTGAAAATCAAACATAATTTCATGCGGTATCAATACAATACTTGGAAACAAACAATAAACATTTCTTGCCCTCATTCAGATTTTCTTGCCAAATTCGATAAAAATTTGCAGAGAGTTTCAGTGGTCACAAAATTGCTGATTTCAGTGAACAAGCTACTTGGTGAAAGTAGGCATTCACCCAGTTAGTTCCTTTTTCCTAGTACTGACTGCCAGAGTCTGAGCCTGCTCTGGTGGTTCATTGTGGGCTGGCCTTCTGTCAAACCTGCAGTAGCTGTTCCCTCACTGGAGGGTCAGAGCTGCTGTTGATAAATGATCATAATCCATATTTTGCTCTTGGTTTTAGATGGACTGACTGCAGCAATGCACAAGCAAGCCCTCAATGATCTCAGTTTTCTGGGCATTTCAAGGCTTCAGAGCCTTCTCTCTTGTCAGGTGGTCATTTCCTGATACAGCTTTTCTGCAAAGACTTGGGAATTGTTTCCAAGTATCATGAAAATTGTCGTTTAGATGTTGTCCAGGAACAAGTCTATTAGACAAAGAGGTGTGGTAGAGTAGTTTACCCTTCAAACAGCAATCATCAGCCTTAACCAGCATCATGCACTTACTGGTTTGGACGCTACTAATCCTGATTTATGCCTTACTGCTTCACATGAATGAGTCTGCTTGCAGAGTGGAGAGGATTTATTGTGAGTAGAGTGCCAGATCCTGTTCCTTGAAATTAGAAATGTTTATATTGTTGGGAAGTGATGTAATGGCAGCTTGAATTATGTTTATTACCATGTGAAAAGTTTTAGCAGTATATCTGTCTGTTTTCTATTAGAGATTTGTATCCAATAACAAAAAAATGCCCATGGATAACAAACTGGAAAATGGATGCATATTTGGCTGGCTGTAACTGCTGGGGGTGGAGGAGAAGGATGGGGCTGGAGAGGAGTTGTGGGACTTTTTAAGCTATTTTACAGTAACAAAACATGTTTAATGAACATGTTGTAGAGACACACTTTATTTTAATTGGAAATTAAAAATAAAAGCTAATTTGAAAGTAACCCTCCCTTTTCTGACTGTATTGGGAAGTATTCTTACTTATCTGAATTTAAAATTAGATACAATACAATTTCTTATTTTTTAACTTATATTACTGAAGGACATCTCTACAAAGTAATTACAGACCTCTTTTGCTGGATAATCAACTGGTGGATAGGGAGGGTGTTTCTTATTCATTAAATTAACATCTTATATCCATTTCACTAGAAGTGAAGTCAAGATTTCTGTTACTTTTCTAAATCTAGAGTTTACCACATTAGAAGCAAAATGTATCACAGATGAAATGTACTGTGTAGTTAGAAGTTTTTTTTTATTTACACGTTCATGTATAGTTTAAAATGTTCCTTTGCTAATTAAAAACAAACAAATAAACCCAAACATTATGAGTGCTGCTGGGTTTTATTCTGCATTTGTCAAAACTTTCAGTGGTGCTCGAATTTTTTATTTGTTTGTTATGGGATAAGTTATATAATAATTTAAATATCTTTGTCATCAGTAAGTATTGTATAGCATAAAAGTCCATTTTTAGCTTTATGTCTGAACAGTTTTCTAGATTTTACACCATAATGATGTTGGGAAAATCAAATATTTTAACATGGCAAAATGCATCAAATGAAATCAGAAATTGAAAGGAGATGTTCCATTCAAATGGAATGCTGTTGAAATTAGAGTCCTACATTGCAGGTGACCTAGTGAACCTTTAGGTTTTGTGCAGTATAACTAATGGTCCATTTAACATGAGAGGTGATGTTAAGATCTGGTAGACAATATAGGGGATACACTTATATAGATAAAATTGGCTCCTAATGCATTTATAGATGCCCTGGAAAAAGACTTTTGGCAAGAAATTTTCTTCCTAAATTCAGTCAGGAAAAGAGTTCATAAAATAATAGTTTTCTGCAGTTGCTTTTTTTTTTTTTCATTTACAGTAATAGATGATTCATAAATAGTGTGATCTGGAAAATAATAGATGTTCATCCAAGTCAATGTTTGGGAACGCTGGATGAAACCATTTCACTAGAATTCAAATCTGTGATGATGCAGAACCTAATTAGAGTTGGGGATCATAATTCATGTGTAAATGCAGTCAACAGAAATTACTGCTTGTAATAAAAGGGGCTATAGAGAGGACTGAGGGAGCAAGAGAGGAAGGAAGGTTCACAAAGAATGGATGAAGTGGCCAGAGCTGCAGGGAGGGGGGCAAAGCCTCTGAGGAATTGCCTATTGGTTGAAGATGTCCACGTGGCAACCTGGACACTTGCCTCTGGAGCCCCAGTGGAGCTTTTTGCTCATTGCTCAAAACATCTGTGGAAATATCCTTAGCAGGGACACCATGAATCAGTGCATCATTAACTGCAGGATCATAATGGAATCATGTCTGGTTGTTTTGTGATTGCAACTTTCCCACTGGTTTTATATTTGGATTTCATTCACAATAAACCTATTGCCATCTGGAAATTCTGTGTGTCTTTGAAAATTAAGAGAAAATTGCCTCCCTCAAGAGTACTGGAGGGAGACGTAATGTACATACAGATGTAAGAAGGAAATACATTGTCTTGCATTACAAATCATAGACAAATTTCCTGATTTATTCTAATGTTTTCTATCTTAAATTTGAGGAATCTAGAATCATACAATCATAAAACCATTTATGTTGGAAAAGACCTTTGACATCACCAAGTCCAAACATTAACCAAGGACTCTGTCCCTAAGTGCCACATCTGCACCAGGTATACACTAAATACATTCAGGGATAGTGACTCAACCACTTCCCTGGGCAATCTGTTCCAAATTTTGACAAGCCTTCAGTGAGGAAATGTTTCCCAATATCCAGACCTAAACCTCACCTGGTGCACTTTGAAACCATTTCCTCCTGTCCCACCACTTGTTACCTGAGAGAGAGATTGTTTTGTATATTCTTGGTATGATTCTGATGTTATAGCAGCGACTTTCAGGAATGTTTCTTTACAACTGGGGAGTCATTTTCCCATGGAAAACCACAAGATATAATCTTTTCTGGTCTTCCTTTCAAGAATAGATTTGTTCTGTAGATAACGGTAAAATTCCCATATTTTAACAGAGAAAGAAAAAGGATGAGATGACAGGAATTATAAAAGAGATACATTATACTGAATTTAGTAGAGCTCCAATTTTGTTAATATCTGCTAAAGTCTTACTGTGCATACCAATATGAGTAGCTTGTGACTGCACTTGATGTCACTGTGAAATATTTCTAGGATCAGTTGGAGAGGTGAAAATCTTGGCAATTTTCTGTACATATCAAACATGATAAGAGTCATGTTGCTTAAAAGACATGTTTTCTTTCTTAATAGGCTGCATATGGGAAGGAAGTAACAATATATGCAGTATAG
The DNA here is from genome assembly GCF_000277835.1 of Geospiza fortis. Taxonomy (NCBI): domain Eukaryota; kingdom Metazoa; phylum Chordata; class Aves; order Passeriformes; family Thraupidae; genus Geospiza; species Geospiza fortis. The sequence continues at coordinate 164,813 of NW_005054622.1, forward strand.
GTAATGCAGAGCCTCTTAAAAGTTAGATATTAATTTTTTTCCCTCTGTTTTTTTCTGATTCTAGTTAATGGGTTTCTCCAAAGAATGAACGGCTGTCTCTGAAGACTAGTGTCTCAGATGGCAAGAACCACTCTTTGAAATTTCCTCTCCCTTTCCATTCTCTGCCAAAACAATCTTGGTTAGTCATTTGAAAATGCACTTTACAGGGAGGAATAGATCTTGCCAATTGTTCTGCCTGGTGTGAAATACGTCTATATCCAGAAACCAACCTTTGCTATATTAGTTCCCTGTTTAACCATCTTTGCCGGTTAATTATAAAATTATAGGAACAGTTTAGAAAATCATCCACTGATTATATTCTATGAATATTATGCACAGTCATGACCTCCTTCCTGTTTACTTAGGGTAGAAAAAATTGTTTGAGGTCCTTGTAAAAATTGGCAGCAACTTGCTCTAAAAGTAATAGAGAAATATTACAACTCCCCAGCAAAAAAATTTCAGGTGCATTCTTATTCCATGAAAAGATAAAAACCCCCTCAGATTCCAAATAAATCAAAATACTGCATTCTGCTCTGCAGTCTGCAGTGTTTATTAATGCAGTGTTTGATGATGCAGGCAGTAAAATGTTAGGCAAATTCTATTGGCTGTGATGAAAAAACTTAACTAAGATTGACTAGCAGTGATGATTTTTCACATGGGCCAGAGGTTTATACCACAGACCTGAAGAGACTTGATCTGACCGGACAAGTTCAAAACACTGTAGTAACTCTTAAAATTAGGAATCCTTAGAAAGGATTCACTTTTGCGAGAGTTTTTTGTGAGATGTAGTGTCTGTATGACACACTTGAAAAATTTATAGATAAAGAAGGTCTTAATTTATAGATAAAGAAGTATGGTGCAGAGAGGCATCTTCTAAAAACTCCTGGATCTCTGAGAAAGTTCAAAAGTACTTTCATGTACTGAAACTAATCCTGAGCATCAGAGTTGATGCTGCTCACTGTATAAACAGGTCTGAAATTGTCCTAGAAAACTCAACATAGCCAAACAGGACATCTTGGTCTAACCACTAAACTTTTTCAGAAATGAAGCAGATGAAGGTGTCACCTCAGCATGAGACCTGATTAAAAATTATTATTTCCGAACTCACTAGAACCTCAGAGATTCCACCCTGGATCAGAAATAAAACTTCTCAGTAATATTACATTTCTATGTGAGATGATCCTGGAAAATAATGAAAAAACCTCTAACTAGTAGATGTTCAAAAGCAGTTGCATAACTTTATGAGACTTTATAAGGGGAAGAATAATTGTTAGAGATTAGGAAGGATGTAAGGTAATGTTGTGAAGAAAATGAAGTGCTCTGCGTTGATACATTTTCATGCCAGTCCTCAACATGTTATAAATTGCCATTCTCACATCTAGAGAACCAGAGAAGTGGAGGAAATTATTTTCCATCTGTTAAGCCCCTTTTTTGACCTCTTTGTCAAAAGAAAGTAGTAAGGCCACTTCCATTCAGAGCCCTGCTCAGCCCAGAGTTAAGTTTTCCAGCGTCTTCCATGTGAAAAATGATTAAGTTCTTACTCCCACCTGGGAGTCTGCCTGGCCAGAAACTGACATCCCAACTTCAGTGAATCTCTGGAAAATTTTGTAGTGACACCTAAGTATTCAAAGTTTCACCATAAGAAGGTATCTTCAAGCATTAAATGCCAAAGTGGAATGACCTAAGAATCTCAATCCAAATACATTCAAAGTTAATTGAAATAAATGTCAAATCATGGTCTTAAGAGCCTGTGCCATGTGCAAGACAGAAAAAAGATATCAATATCTTTGAAAAAAGAATGTAATATCTTCTTTGAGGTAAGTGCAGCTACTACTGAAGTTGGGATTTTTCTTTAAGTAATAAACAATGCAGGCTATTAATGAGAGGAAATCTGAAATGCTCTGGAGTGTTATGAACAACACAGAATGCAGAACTGACTTTTGCTATGATATAACTTCTTTTTTCTTCAATTTATTCCTGAACAGGTAGTCATAAAGTAGAATATAATTCTCTGAATGAATGGAATCCTGAATTCTTCCTGTTTGGCTATACAGAAAAGTTGACTATTTGATGAAACTTCTTAAAAGCCTAGGATTTGTTTAGCTCATGTTCCTAATGATCCTACAACTCTGGCATGAAAAGCAAGCTTGTTATAGAGAGGGAAGATGGAAAATTGGAGAAATCATACTTTTCCATAATGGAAGAACTGAAAAGAAGTTAATACTCAAATACAAATTGGTGCTTTCGTTGTACTGCAAACATCTGTGTCCTGAAACCAATTTTACATGCAGCCAGTGGAAATGAACACTTCCCATGTGTGCTGGCCTAACACTAGAGAAATGTTTAGGGCTGTTGGAGAGCTCTGGGATGAAACACTTTCCTTTGGAAAATGGCAAGCTGATGAAATGCACACTTTTTTAAGAATTAGTTCCTTTCAAAACCTTTTGATTTTTGCAAGAAAAGTACTGACACTGCCAAAAAATTTTTGGCTTAACTTTTATTAATATAAAATTTCCATTTTTAGTTCAAACCAATTTCTCATTCTCCTAAATTAATTAATCTGAGACAGTAATTAATTAACTTCAGACTCAAGTATGAAAGCATTATCTGAACAACCTGCTCAATGTACTACTGCTAGAGAATGATTCCATGGCAGAAAATAAAAAATAGCATTTGCATATTTTACCGAATATTCTTGTGAATATTAATGGTATTTTTTAATATAAATGCTTCATAGCATTAGTTATAGATAGATTAATATGAACACAAGTGAACACAAAAGAAGTAAAACAAAAGTAATAAAATAATCTAACAAGTGTTACATTAGGATTTTTGCTGAGAGGCAGCATCTTGCACATTTCATATTTCCTACTTTGTAGACAGCAAGAATGCATATTTTCCATGCATTATCATGTGCTTAACTTGGTCACTTGAGAATCAGGTCCTCTGCCAATCTATTGGTCCTCTTTGGCTATTCAACAAAGGCATAATTTTCTGAATCAAAGGTCCAAAAATCTATTTAAAAAATGATGTTTTAATAGCACATACATGACTATTTTGAAGTATAAGAGAGAAAGAAAAAAGGAGTAAAGTGAAGAATTTCTTTATTTGCTTTTGGCAAATCCAGAAGATTGATAAGTAGACTAGACTGAGAAAAAAATAGATTCTCCGGATCATCTCTTATATTATTCCAGTTCAAAAATAGCCATCTAGAGGGCCAAATCTCAGATTATTTGTTTGGAAACCATTTTGATGTGCTGCAGTTTTCTGAGCCCTGAGATGCTAATTTGCAGTTTATATTGTATATCAATTGTTATAGGGTGTGGTTTTTAATAAATCTGAAATACATTAGGGACCTTTCTCATACTGTAAAATCAGAACCAGGAGAGATGAAAAAATCTCAAATTAGTAAACACACAATATCAAACAGTATTTTCTCCATATACATTGTACCAAAAATTAAATAAAGCAATGCTATGAGCTCACAGACAAGTATTCTTTTCTGGGTTAACCTTTTTTTGTAAAAGCAGGTGCAAAGCCAAGGCAGTTGAACGTGTCTCATGCTGGATTTGAGAAAATGTGTTGTATTGTCATACTCAAACAGCAGAATATATAGCTGTTAACTAAAGCTTTCATCAGTTAGTAAAAAAACCAAACCAAACGAAACCAAACAAACAAACTTCCATATTTTTTTTCATTTTGGGCTTTTAATCATATGACAAAATAGGCTCCATAGGCTCCATGGAGGAAGGTGTTAATTTATAATTAAAAGAGAAATATAACAACTGAAAATTTGATGCATTGGGAAAGGTTCTCAAAGGGATGTGTTTAAAGTACCACATCCAGATTTATTAAAACAATTAGGGGTGAGGCACAAAGGTATCTCTGTGCTCAAAATTATCCTACAGTGAAATCTCTTGAGTGTTTCCATGCCCATAACCTCAATTCTACCAGGTACTCTGACAGGGGGTCTGCTGCAACTCACAAACACCAGATCAAGCACTCACAAGCTTGTGCTAAAGTTGTATCTTACATGCATTTTACATTGATACATGCTGCACATCTATTTCTGAATAAAAATAAAAATAGTTGTGTAGCTTTTAAACTAAAATATATGCAGGGAATCCTGAAGTCTTGAATTATTACCAGAAAACTAGGATTTCTACTGATTTCCTTCCTTCTTTCCTTCCTTCCTTCCTTCCTTCCTGCCTTCCTGCCTTCCTGCCTTCCTTCCTTTGTGATCTGCAGTGCCAGTCTATGAATAACTGGATGAGTGGAAAAGATTTTTACATTAGTTTAGATAATTTTCTTTGTTCTCTCTTTTCATTCCCTATTGTTAGCTTTCAAAACTGTTTCTTAAAATTTATTTTATTACCCGGTAGATGTGTTTTCTGTTGTACATGGGGTTTTTTGTGTAATAGATTACATTATCATATAGTTCAATTCCATTAAATTTTATTGTCTGAATATATTTTTTTCATTCTAACTGCTGAAACTCAAATGGACAAGGGAAAAAGTGTTAATCATTCCCTTTCTCCTTTCCTTCCTGTGAATTATCCGGGAGTGCAAAGGGAATGTCAAGCTTTAGTGATGGTTTTCGTAGGTTTTTTTGTTTTCAGGGATCACTACAAACAGAAGAAGACAAGTGCTCAAGTTAGTATTTTGAGTGACAAATCAGTCAAATGGAAAATCTAGCCAATGTTATGTTCTTCTGCAAGGATTGCACATATTGAGCTTGCAGAGCTTTTGCTGCGGGTTCTTATTACCGTCATGAATCTCCTGTTGTGTGGTCCACTAAAAATTAATGTATTTTTTTTTAATTATTTGTTGCCTTTGGAAAGGACTGATATTGGAAGAATCCAATATTTTGAAGTGTCTGAAGTGCTTAAGAATTGCATTCTGGATTGCAACTGTGTGCCTAAAATGATATGTTTGATATATTAGCCAAATTTTATGTACTTGTAAGGATTATCAAAACTATTTAATGAAGTAATTTAAAAAACCAGCATTTTTATTGGATTTAAAATTTCTTCTGCTTATCTACTTGAGAAAATACATCATTTTATGTAGCGTGTTATGAATGAAATGTAACTTTCAGATCCTTTTTCACAATTCCTACATATACCTTTTCCTTTATAACAAACAAAGAATTATAAAGCTCTGAGACCCCACAGCTGTTTGTGTTAGATGGAGAAAGCATGCCTTTTTTTGTTCCTACAGGAAAAAAAATTGTGTTAGGTTCAATGTGCTGATAAATGTAAAAGTGGTAATATTCCAAGGTGGGGTTTTGACAGAGACATCTTGTTAAACATATGATAGCATAGCCCAGATAAGAGCTGAATTAGGCTGCATAGGTCAGGAATTGATTCTAGTTGAAAATATACATTCCTATGAAATTAAGTTCCACCAGTACATACCCCACCCAAACATTTGTTTGTCTTCTAAAACTTGGAGTAGTGATGCATGTGGAAAAAAGCTAAAGGGTTTCATATGTTCAGAAATTTTGCAGAACAATTAAACAAGATGCCATTCAGATTTAGCTGTTGTGACAAGTAAGAGAACAAAATGTGAACTGCGTGCAAAATATTATTCCCCTTTTGTGAACAGCATCGGGATTTGTTTTGGCTTGCAAGCTGAACAAGTGACACGGTTAAATGAGTGACACTTCACTTCCAGCTAATTCTTGGCATCAAACTTAAAGTAGTCTTGTGCAGCTGCACTGACTGATATAAGCTCTACTATGGGATATGGTGTTGTTAGATCAGTGCTTTAAATAATCCTATAGAAGCCTTGCATTCCAAGCTAGAAAGGAAAATAAAAGGGTTTTTCTTACTTTTGTTTTTTTTTTCCTTTTTAAGACTCAAGGTTTCATTTCTCATCTTATTAAAATCCATGGAAATTTAACAATAAATTCAACTTCAGTTTTTATTCTCAAATGATAGTTTGTGCTGTTGTGGGCCTTTTCATGCGCTCTACTGGGAGGATGCATTTGAGAAACTAAACACTCCCTTGGTTTTAACCAGTCTCTGAACACATCGAACATGATGAGGGAAAGTTTTGAGATTTATGCGAATTTACTGAAGCAGTGGTTAGAATGGGAAGAGAGGCAGCTCTTCAGTGCTGGTTCTGTCTAGGATAGAGTTAATTTTCTTAGTTGCTGGCATGGGACCCTGCTTTGTATTTGTGTTGGAAACAGTGTTGATAGCATGTTTGTGTTCTTGCTGAGCAGCGCTGGCAGAGCACCAAGGCCTTTTCTGCCTCTCATCCCAACCCAGCAGCAGGTGGGCTGGGGGTGCACAGGAGAGGTGTCCTGGGAGAGGACTAACAGGGACAATCGACCTCAAGTGACCCAAGGGATGTTCCATGCCACATGGCCTCATGCTCAGTCTATAAACCTGCAGAAGGTACAAGAGGGGATGTTTGCAGGGATGGTTTTCATCTGCCTGAGTCACCATTATGGCTTTCCTGTAGGCAGCTGAACACCTGCCTGCTGATGGGAAGTGGTGAATGAATTCCTTGTTCTGCTTTGCTTGTGCATGCAGTTTTTGCTTTACCTATTAAACTTTATCTCAATACATTAATTTTCTTAGTTTTACTCTTCCAATTCTCTCATCCATCACACCAGGGGAGAGTGAATGAGTAGCTGCATGAGACTCTGTTGCCAGCTGGAGTTCAACAATGACAACCACCTGTCCACCTCTTGTTCAGGGATTTGGCAGTTTCGGGCAGTTTCAGGCATCAGAGTGCCCCAGCCAGTGGCTGCCCAGCAATGCCATGAAGATTGCAGAAGCATTCCTGTAGCACTCACTGTAACTCTGGCCCGATAAGCATTAAAGAATTGCCTGAAATTGCCAAGCACTGAAAATACTGACTTATAAACATCATAAACATATATAAACATTTATAAACATATAAAATATTATATTGATTTATAAACAGTTCTGGAGGTGTATGCTGGAATTCAGTACCAAGCCATCTCATCAGAGTTCTGTGGCTCTGTAAAAAGAATAATGATGATTTTTGTAGCTATATCATCTTTAAAAGCCACTCCCTTGTAAAGAGTTTGAGGACTGTTTGGTAAGTTACCCAACATGTATCTTGGTCCTGCCTATAAATTACGGCTATTATTGTCATTCCAGATTTAAATGAAAAAAGTAAATTTATTTATAGAGTTCTTAAGTGCAAGAAACAGAAAACTTCTAGGCATATGTGTGAAGTTAATGTTCAGAACATTTTACGGAATAACTGAAACCTTACATATTAGCATCACAACATCATTAAAAGAAATTTTGACCACCTGACATGATGCCAAAGGGAATGGCAGTGTTTCTATCTGCATCTGAAAGCAAGGTAATGCATTTTCCATGGATCCTAGCAAAGTGAGCACCAGCAACCTGTAACTCCTGAAATGAATTGAAAAACTGACAGATAAAATTGATATCTGCTGCCAATGTAATAACAGCCATTAATAATGGCTCCTATAGTACCTGAATTCATGTCTTTTTAAGTTTCTCAATGAGAAAAAAGTGAAAGCAGGAGGTTTCTGCAAAACCATAAAACTTAGCGAAATATATCCCTGAGGTAATGAAAAAAAGATATCTTAAGTCAGTTTTTTTCATGTGCATTTAAAAATAAAAGAAAACTCTCAAGCATTGCCATAGAAAATATAACAACCATATATATACAATATATATTTAAGTGTATCAACTGATTGATTGATCCTTTAGTCCCAGAATTTAGACAGATTCTGGAAGAACAATAGAAATCTCATTTCTCTAGATTATTTATTTATAAAAATTACTCATGTGTTCTATGATAAGATGCAGGACCAAGGTCATCCTAAATTTGCTTTTCAGAAGCAGGACATTTTTTTTCCATAATTGGTTGCTGGAGCACATGGACCTGATGGAGGAGACCGTCTGCTTGACAGGGATAGGATCTCAGACTCTCCATGAGGAGCAGTATGGGGTGGCCCTAGTGAAAGCAGCTTCTTTTTTCTCTTGAGTAATGTAGAACATAGGTGCTTGAAAGTCTTAAAAACAGTAGAAGGAGGACTACTTGTAAATTAGCATTTTTCTGCTACAGCTGCAGTAAGTTAGTAGTGCTAAACTACAAATTTTACTATCAGAATCTAGTATCTTTAAATGTTCCATGCTTTTTACTCTTGATATTGTCTTGTTAGGTTGTGGAAGACAGAGAACTGAAATAGGATGAAAAATGAGGGCTTCAGAAAACAATTGATGATGCCCTGAGCATTTCATCACTATTGTAGCCTCTGAAACACAAATCTCAAAAAATTCAGGTATGGCAATAATATTTGTTCCAGGACCTTTTTTCAGTCTCCTTTCCTCCAAGATGACAGTGAAAATAATAACTTTTGGTTTTGAATTCGGGAGCATTTTCTTGTTCAAGCAACAGGGATTTAGGCATTAGCTGGAGGCATTCTGCAGAACATATATATATATATATATATATATATGTGTGTGTGTGTGTGTGTGTATGTATGTATATATATGTAGCAATGAAATTATAGTTTAAGTCTATAAAAATAGCCACATATTCAAATGGTGATATCATGGTCTCTCCTGTGATACAGTCGGTAGAAATGTTGGACCTTGACAAAGAAGTTCCTTGTCTCTCATGGAAAAACTCTCATATGCACAGCTGCTTTCTGAGAATCAAATGTAAACCACACAAATTATATCTGTTTATTATATATGGGTCTGCTCTTTTTTTTCTCCCAGCTGCTGACACCTTAATAACACTTGAAAATAGCCAAAAACTTCATAATTCCTGGAGAGAAAAGGACTGCATTTCTTAGTCTTTTTCTGAAAAACCTTCAGGAAATCCTTTCCTAAAAAAAGTAGACTTCATTATTTGTTAGCTTTTTCTTTGTTCTTTCTAAAATAATGTTTTTCCTGGACAGCTTTACCTTCTTCCCTGCCAGTCTACTTGCCTATGTTAATTAAACCCGACCATCAGTAAAGCACAAGGGACAGAAGATAGGACCATGGCCATTTCATGCAGTGAGGAAAGCACTTTCTGGAAAATGGGGCTGTTTTTTGACCTGTTTCTCTGACTCTTTATTTTTCTCCTCACTCGCCTGATCCTGGTGTGAGAGACCAAAATAGCAATGTCTTCCCATATGATGACAAAAATCCTCACCATCTCTTTTTTACTTTTTGCTTGTCAAGCTTCCATAACTCAGGGACCTCTTTTGGCACTGCTTCACTAGGGGTAATTTAACAACCTTCCCCTGACACTAAAGACTTTATTGTTCTCTCAGTTTAATACTTCCTGTCTGGTGTCACTTAAGGCAGCTGCATGAGCAGAGAGGATATTGCAGTCCTCACTGCTGGTTGAGTGTGAGTGATGACCCTGTAATGGCTGGGTTTGAGCTTCTGCCCACAGTGGTAGCCCTGAACATCTCAAACAGCCGCCAGCCACTCAGGACAGCAGAACTGCAGTGATGGAGACTCCACCTGGATTTTACTCATCTGAGCAGGATTTGCCTCAATGTGGGTTGAGGTTAAATGCTCGTAATGGTCTTTCCCAGAGCCTGGGCAAGAATATCTCTCCAGACTTCATATTGTATAGAAGACCTATGTCTGAGAGTTCAGTTCACACTTGTTTGAGATAGCAGCAGCAGGCAGCAAGTGCCTAAAGCCAAGGCCAAAACAGATGTATGGGGCAAAATTTATGAAGGAGGAATATACAGCAACATGGCATGCTTGGAAAACAATAACTAGTTTTAACAAATAGTGAATATCCTGTCATAGGCAAAAGAAAACTATTTCCCATCTCTAAACCCACTCTTCTTCTGTTAGTTAGATATGAGTGCTTTATTACTTCAAAAGTTGTTATTTTCAGTGAAATGCAAAGAAAAATAATATGTTTACTATAATCACCAAAGCTTTCTGAAGCAGGGAACTTCCATAAAACCCCAATATTCTTTGAGACAATCATGCTCAACCTTCTATAATTCAGTCTTTGCACTATTTTCTTTGGGGTTTTTAGCATTTTTCATAAAAACCTCTGGGATGCAAAAGTGAGCATCAATGGTGAGCAGGGTTTGCCAAGACAGCTGAGCGTGTAACTTGTAGAATATAATTTTTAGTCAAATAATAATTATGCATTAATGTAACACAAAAATGATTACATATACTGGAACGGGGGAAAAAAGTTTGGTTTGATCAGTTTTTGGAGAAAATCTAATTTCTTTCCACTGACAGAAGAAGTTTTCTCTTGAACATTGCTGCTGTTTTTATTCAGCCCTGCTTAAAAGATCAGTGGCATAGGATGATGATGCATTTGCATGTCTGTACAAGATTTACTGAGACTTCTGACTGTCTCTGGATCCTCAAATTAGAGGCAGCTGTAGCTGCAAACACAGGGAGAGTATGGCTAGCTGATCCACTTGCAAATTATTAAAATATATTTGAAACAGTAGAGATATCACAGTTGAGCTAGTGAATATTTAAAAAAAAATACATTTTCCAGACTATTTAACTTTTTAAGTTATATTTTACCTGATATAGAACTATTTAAATGCTTAATTGACTGAGTTGAACAATAAAACCAATTGAACAATAAAACCAGAGAATAAGTTACTTGTAATATTATAAAGCAAATTTATAAAGCAAATGTATCTGTAGCAATAAAAATTCAGCATGAGATTTGCATAGAAGATGCCAAGGATGATTGTGCTCTCAGAAATTTCCACTGGAGTTATGTGATGAGGAAATCAATTTTCACTGTTTGAATAGTGAAAATTTGAGCTAAATGTTGCTAACAGTTCAGACATCACTAGACTTACTATTTATAAAGAGTTTTGGTTTGTATGTATGGTTTGAATTCCAATCAGGATTAAGGAACAAAATTTGAAAATTCAGCTTAAAAATCAGATATATTATACTTTTCAGCTTTCTGATGTGGGTCAAAGCTGGATAGCAAAATAATTCTAAATCCACTAACTGTATAGGCTTTAATGAAAATATATTTTTAATAAATCCTTCTCACATGAACCCAAATACCTAGAAGGCTGGGAGAGCTTAGAACCCAATTTGAGGGAAATTTATCTTGACAGATGTCTAAAATGACTTTGTCATATAAGATTATACTTAAAAAGTCATTTTATAGCAATATGTGTATATCTCAATGTTTTATTTTAGCACAACATAAAATTGCATCACACTGCAAAAGTTCTGATTCAGTTTCCTTTGAATTCTATGGCCTTAGCCCTACTGACTCAAAGAAGAGTTAAACATTCCTGCCATATTCTGTAATAATTTTCTGGCACTGTCCTAGTCCCTTTTAAAGAAATGAAACATCTGCCTTAGAAACTTAAATAAGAGTGATAAAAATCGGAGATAGCCCAAGTCCCATGCTACCTCAGTAGTTCCAAATATGACTCTTCAGCTGATAAATTTTCCCTGGGAAATCTCTTTTTCCAAACTTCACTACTGACAAAATTTAAACTGTAACACAGGGAACAAGCTTTCATTTTTCCATCATCCATTAAAATTAAAAGTTGAAAGAAATCCTATTGAAAACATTCTGGGGTAATTTTCAGACTTTTCCACTGTTTTATCTCACTCTGATCTACCTGTTCTCATGGCTTTAAGGAGTTATTGCATTTCACTTAAAACAAACGTCTTTTAGATGTGTCATTTTCATTGCTCTTGCTTTTTAAAGCTTGAGAGTTGAATATGATCAGACTCAGTTGTGGTTTGTCACGTGTTCCTCAATAAGGTTTTTTTTTACACAGTAAAATTTAAAATGCTTTCTGGGTACTCCATGTTAACAAGTTCCTGCCTCTAAAATAATATAATAATTATTATAGATATAGTTATTAAATAATCTTGGTTTTTGTTAGAAATAGTTGTATTTCTATTAGTTCCTGAGTCTTTAGAAAACTTTTCAAAAAATAACACACTTGCTCATGGGCAATGTCACTGAAATTCAAGTTTGCATCTTGCACGAAATTTTGTGAAAGTGTATTTGAAGTAGTATGCAAACCTCTGGAAAGCAAGCCTCCATTACTGCTCATTGGCTTCCTCCCTATTACATTCCCATGACATCTGTGTCCTGATGCCTTGACAGTAACTTTTTCATTTTCTTCCATTTCTATTTGCTCTGTAATCTTTAACAGTCATGGCAGACTCCCTTGAGAACATTTCTGTCTCTGGGTCAAGATTTTCTTTGCATTATTTCATGCTATTTCCCACAGAAATTAGTCAGTTCTTGTCATCAGTGTACCCATGGTTTATGGTTCAGTCCTAAGTCTGTACATAAATTCTATCTGCTTTAATTACCATTTGAATCAGGGTCACAAATTTTTGTTTGTACATAGTCTTAAACAGTAAGGTACACTTCAAGAGTATTTACCTTATTTTTACCATATTGTCTCAGAATCAGACAGATAGACTTTGTTTTCTGTATGGTTTCTTTTCTCTTTCCCCTGTCTCTAGATACACTTTTTTTGTGTTATTCTGTAGGTTGATATCTTCTGCAAACTCTTTGGCTCAGGCACAGTCTCTCTCTCTGCGCAGTAAATGAGGCCTCAGAACAGCATCACAAGAGTAATGAATGGAGTGCAATAGCTACATATATTCTTTTTATATATACACATATAGATGGGTAGAGTCTAACAGGATGAAGTTTAAGAAGTCCAAGTGCCGAGTTCTGCATTTTGGCCGCAGTAACTCCCTACAGGTTATAGGCTGGGAATGGTGTGGCTGGACAGTGCTCAGGCAGAAAGGGACCTGGAGGCGCTGGTTCACAGCCAGCTGAACATGAGCCAGCAGTGTGCCCTGGTGGCCAAGAAGGCCAAGGGCATCCTGGCCAGAACTGGGAGTAGTGTGGCCAGCAGGAGCAGGGAGGTCATCCTTCCCCTGTACTCAGCACTGGTGAGGCCACACCTTGAGTTCTGTGTCCAGTTCTGGCCCCTCAATTCAGGAAGGATGTTAAGGCACTCAAGCGCACCCAGAGGAGGGCAATGAGGCTGGTGAGGGGCTTGGAACACAAGGCCTGTGAGGAATGACTGAGGGAGCTGGGGGCGTTTAGCCTGGAGAAAAGGAGATTCAGATGTGACCTCATCACTTTCTACAACTTCCTGAAAGGTGGTTGTAGTCAGGTAGGGGTCAGTCTCTTTCTCCAGGCAGTAACTGACCAAACCAGAGGACACAGTCTTAAGCTGCACCAAGGGAAATATAAGTTGGGTATTAGGAAAAAGTTTTTTACAGAAAGGGTGATAAAGTTCTGGAATGGTCTGCCAGGGGAGGTGATGGGGTCACCGTCCCTGGATGTGCTTAAAAACATGGGATGTGGCACTTGGTGCTATGGTTTAGTTGAGGTGTTAGGGCATGGATTGGACTTGATGATCTTAAAGGTCTCTTCTAATCTAGTGATTCTGTAAATAAGGACCAAATTATATGCAATGATGCCTATAATTTTTTTTTAAATTAAAATGCTTGTGATGTAATATTTGAGAACAGAAATAATGCCTTATGGTGTATAAGAAGATCTTAGTAAATGTAAATTCCTAAAAATTGTGAGATTATTTTATTCCTCCCTTATAAACATCACATTGGCTAAAAATCTCCCAGCATTCTAAAAAAAAATATTTACAGAAATGTATTTTACATTGCCCTTGTTTGCTTTCCAGATATTAAGCATTTGGTGTGCACAGTAGACAAATTTTCCAGCATAGGTCCTAAACAATGAAGGGAGAAAATTCACAAGTGTGTCTTTAATAAAGTCAACACAGCTTTCTCAGAATTTACATGGGAGTTATATATCAGGAGAAAGCATTTCTTCTCTCTTCTCCCAGTTTTATCTGAATGCCAATAAGAGTGAATCTTCATTAACATTTTTTTACTGAGGTCACTTCTGTAGCAAGAGAATTGGATTTCCTGACTCTGCGAGTGAAGTATACTCTGGGCTACTTACTGGCCAGAAAAAAACAAAACAACGAAAACCAAAAAACAAAACAACAACAAAAAAATCAGCTCACATTTTTCTGGGAACTATTTTCCCTTTCTGTCAATAGGAAGATAAGACTTTCCAGATTCCAGTGCCAGTCTAAGTTACAACTGCATTACTGCATTACATCATACAGTCTATGACCTGTGGACTTAGTGATCCTGAAATATTCTTACCTTTGTTTCATGACAAATTTCCAAACAACATTTTTCACTCTCTCAAAGGCTCTGGATCAGAAGATAAACTGCAGGTTTGTGAGTTCCTTTAAATGCTGGCCCTCTGGGACTCTAGCAAAAAAGTGCTCCTGCCAAATATCCCATATGCTATGGAAAAGGAGGACAACATAGTGTCTCAGATAAGATATAAAGCTTTGTTCCTGGACACCAGAATGAGTCTGCTCTCCTGCAACAACCCTCCATGAGGTCATTCCCTCAAAAATGATAACAAACAACAGTTAGAATAATGGCCATTGAACTTCTAAATTTTTTTCAGGAAATATTTCCATTAGGTTTTGCACATTGTTATGTAGAACACTGAAAGTCAACCTTAATGCTGGTCATTCCAGCATTAAGATGTTTTTGCATAAATGCAAAAATGTAGTCATATGAAATTAATTTATGACAATGCAATTCATTCTAACAGGTGCAATCAAACAAAATAGAATGGTTAGACTCTTACTCATGCTCAGTCAGTAAAACCTGAAGTTTCTTCTGAATTACACTACCACACAGGCACAGGAAATTAGGCTAAAATAACCTCAAAAAAGGTAATAGTTTGCTTGCAACAGATTTTAAAGTATGTAGTTTTTCTTCCTTTCTGGGTGGATTAGATAATCAGATGCATTTGGTTAGCAGGAAAAAAAAAGTGCAAAAAGCAATGCCATCAAGAAAATTGATTATGATAGGTGCCTGTTTGAAATATTTACCTTGGACTCTGCAAAAGTCAGGAATGTTCTAATCCAATATAAACACTGAGTTAATACTAATACCTCTGTCCAATTCAAATGCTGAGCTGACAGAAAGATTAGGAAAAAGTATGTGAATTAGTAGTTCAGTATCTCCTTTATGTAGTTATTTTTCCATTCCTTTGATCTCAGAGCTTTTTGAAATTACACCAAGTTGATTATCTTTTTTGCCTCAGATTCACTGGGCTTATCTTGTGTTCATTTGGATTTTGTTTAATTTTTTTTCTAAACATTGTAAAAAAATGTGGCTTTGCAACTATATATTTTAATAACTGTAGAAGCAACACATTTTGGCAGTGTAGGTAGTCTTCTTTACAGTAAGAAAATCAACAGTATCTCCCTTCTGTATTATGGTGCTCATAGTTATAAAATTATGCTGGTCATAATTATAAATTCTTAGAGCAACATCCATTTTCAGTAATTCACCTCCTAGACACATAGATGTGGATGCCCCCTTACACTCAAACACAGACAGAGAGAGGTCCTAACTTCCTTGTAATTGAAGGATTAGGGTCATAACTTATTTTTTAAAAATAATAGCTGCATTTTTTGTATAATGTACTTAAAATATTTCTAGTTATAATTTAGATGCTGTGATTTTATAACAGCCTAAGTAGTTCAGAAAATGTTATTGATCAAATATGTAAAATGAGCTTTGAATCACAGTGTGCCATTCAGCTGCGTTGTGCCTTGCCTAATTCAGGAGAAAAATTTGTGTGTGGCAGACTGACCATATGCCACTGTCTCCAGCAGGTTCTTTTTGGGAAAGTGCTGTCTCAGTGTCCTCTTCCTTTTAAAATGTTTAGTTAAGTCTTCCTCTGCTTTTATGAGAAACTTATGACAAGTTTGTAAGTTGTCTAATATTGTCAGAGAGTTTCTCAGAGTGATATAATACACATCAACCTCAGGCTGAGAACTGAGCCAATACCTAAGCCATGTAGCTGTGCCAGCTGGGTTCTAGTCTGATGCTAAATGTCCTCCCAGGATCTGACATCTGCAGACATGAAAGGCTGTCCGACTCAGACTGGCACTTCCCTGCAGGTTGTGTGAATCACTATCTGCTGGATGCCATGGCCATTGACTTTGGAAAAAAAAATCACCACTTATTTTGTTCAGAAGATATGCAAATGCATGTTCACTGTGCCAAAAAAACCCTAATTGAGCAGGAAGAAACAAGCACAGATGAAATACGAGAGCATGGAAAAGCAGCAGGCACTCAGCAGGGAGGTAACAGTTCAGCAATAACAAAGACACATTTTTCCTCCTAATGTTATTCTTCAAAAAAGAAGAATTTCTGATTTCATTGACTTTGAGTCTTATGATCCCTTTTGACCTGCAGATTCTCCTCTGGCCCCATTTCCTCCAGCGAATAAGAATATGGGCAGGAAAAACTCACAGACACACCCCATCAACAACCCAGGGAACAACCTCAAAATGAAAAAATGAAGTGAAAACACAAAAGATTCAATTCTTTGTTCTAGGTCTGAAGAAAACTTACCACTGTATTTTTCCTGAGTGGACTTTGAGCAGAACTCTGCAACTCATTGTGTCCTGCTGCTATGCCTCTGT